>NC_090057.1:10245773-10486248 GCF_038355195.1 Osmerus mordax | reverse complement strand
CACTTCAAACCCCTCCCTCCCTCCCTCCCTCCTCTCCTCCCTCCCTCCCTCCCTCCCTCCCTCCCTCCCTCCCTCCCTCCCCTTCCCTCCCCTCCCTCCCCTCCCTCCCTCCCTCCCTCCCTCCCTCCCTCCCTCCCTCCCTCCCTCCCCTCCCTCCCTCCCTCCCTCCCGTCCCTCCCTCCCTCCCTCCCTCATCTCTTATCCCTATTCTCCAACTCATTTAGTAAGGGGCACGTGGCGGCTGAGCTAGCCACCACATGAAAGCATACAACTGCCCCCTCCCCAGCCCTCAGCCCTCCAGGGGGTTAGAGTTGAGGTGAACCCCTGGCCCCTCCTCCCTCTCCAATTCAAATAAACCCAACTCAGGGAGGGCGACTGTGGGGAGGGTCCGAGGCTGGTGGAGGTGGGAGGGTGAGGGGGGGGCGAGCCTGGTTAATGAGCCCAGGAAGGTCTCCTGGTCCTGGGGGAGTTGTGGTCCTCTGAGCCCCTGGAGGTGTGGAGGGTGGGACGGAGACGGAACGAGAGCCTGTGATTGAAATGTCAGGCCCCCCCCGGGCGGGAGGGGAAAAAGAGATGCATATATGCATCGTTCTCTTTTTCTGTCCTTTCCTCTCCTGTGTGCTTTCAGGTTGTCTCCCTTACGTCCTGCTGCTCTCCGTTCCCCTCTTTTCCGAGTTGTCTTTCTCTCGCCCGCTCGCTCGTTGCCTCCCTCACTCACTTCTCAGAAACCAAGCGGAGTGTTAGACAATGGGAGACACTCTGGGCCATATAGATTGACTGATGGTTTCCTGCCTGCGTGTGTGTTTGTGTGCCAGTATGCCCTGGTACCGACTGACCATCCTGTTAACGTATGTAGAGTTTGAGTCACACACACACACACACATACACACACACACAGACAGAGGAACTCAACAGTAGCATAACAGAACATTCCCATAAAACATCTCCCAGCCTCCAGCCTCCCCCATAATAGAACACGCTCCCACACACAGCTGCTTCTCCCCTCCCTCCCTCCCTCCCTCCCTCCCTCCCTCCCTCCCTCCCCTCCCTCCCTCCCTCCCTCCCTCCCTCCCTCCCTCCCTCCCTCCCTCCCTCCCTCCCTCCCTCCCTCCCTCCCTCCCTCCCTCCCTCCCTCCCTCCCTCCCTCCCTCCCTCCCTCCTCCATTGGTCTATCTCTCACACTTTTTCTTGCTTCCTCTTTGCTACTTCCCTTTTTCAATGTCTCCCTGTCGCTCACCCCATATCTCTCTTTCCTCCCTCCTCCCCCCCCTCCTTCCTGGAAGGTATGTGTCAGTAGACTGGATTATCATAAGGCGTGACAGGACATGACAGTTCCAATACATGTCCGCATACCCTGGGGAGAACCAGACACACCATCTCTCTGTCTCTAGAAAACCCCCTCTCTCGTATGTCTGTCTCTAGAATATCTTTCCCTACTTTGTCTGTCTCTAGATTACCTCTCTGTGGCATGTCTATGTTTAGAACGTGTGGATCTCTGGGGCGGTTCCTCCTCTTCCCATGCCTCATAACTCCAGCGTGTCCCACTCTTGTGACTGGGGGGTTTTCACCCTGAACCCTGTGTGTGTAAATCCCCCCCTCCCCCCCCTCCCCCACACACATGGGTGGAGAGGACCAGAGCAGTGGATCACAGCCAAGTCTTCCCCTGAGCCTTGCTCAGCGTCCAGGGGATCAGGGCCCGGAGAGGAGACAGGGCAGGGAGCGAGGGAGAGCTGGTGACCTCTCTATCTTCACCTCTCCCACACTCATTTTTCTTCTTGTCTGTCCTCCTCTTAGCCCCAGCTCATGTGTTTTGCTTTTAGGGCTTTTTTTTTGTTTTTTTGCTGTGCCTGTCAGTCAGCAGCAGATTCTTATTTACCGTGACAGGCCTGACTCTCTCTCCCCTTCCCTCTCCTCTGCCTTCTTTCCACGTTCCTCTTTCTCTACCATACTTTGACTCGGTCTCTCCTACCCTCCTGCTCTCCCCCCCTCTCTCTTCCACCCCTTTTAGAAGCTCTCTTTAGCTCGGTCTCTCACCCCTCCTCCCCTCCTCCCCTCCTCGCCCCTCTCTCTCCTCCTCCCTCGCCCTCCTCTCTTTCTGCTCCTCCGCGCCGCTCTTTAGCTCAGTCTCTCCCTCCCTCCACCCCTCCCCCTGCCCGCATTCTCTCTCCAGCCCCGTCTCTGTCTGGGCCAGGGTGTGGAGGTGGGCGCCCCTGGTCTCCAGTCCCAGGGACAGTAGGCCAGGCGCAGGCAGCCTAATTCCTCCTGGCAGGCCAACACTAAGGGCCTGTTCAGGCACACTGGACTGCACACTCCACTGACTCCATAGAGAGAGAGGGGGAGGGAAGGGAGGGAGGGAAGGAGGGTGGCAGGGAACTGGCAAGGGAGGTGAGGGGGTGAGGCAGGAGGAAGAGTTTAGAGAGACAAACGGTCTGAGAGAGGTCGGGAGGAGAGAGTCGTGGAAAGGGGTAGGGGTGGAGGACGGGACGATTTGGGAGGGCGAATCAGGGGACGAAGAGGAGGGGACACGGGGAGTGAAGAATGCTGAAGGGGGAGGGAGGAGGGTCGGGATAAAGGAATGGAAGGGAGGAGAGGAGGAGGGTTTATGGTAAACGAGCACTAACAACATAACAGGGTGTCCTAATTGGCCTCGGAGAGACGGGGGGGGGGGGGGGGGGGGGGTTGTGTGTGTGTGTGTGAGGCAGGGCTCAGTGAAACAGCTGGCTATGTGGCTTCTTTAGGCAAGGGGGAGTGGGGTCAAAAAGAGCCCCCTTAACCAACCTAACACACTCACATGCACACACACACACACAGTCTCTGCACCATATGGGGACCCACCCAGAAGAGCCTTCATGTGGTTGTGGTTTGGGGGGAGAGGAGGGGAAGGGAAAGGAGAGAGGAGATGAGGGGAGGGGAGATCATCTTGGGGGGGATAATGAAGTGGTACGAAAGCCACCAAATGACTTCGGACCCCTCCTTCCTTCCCCTCCTCCTTGTCTCTCCTTCTTCCTCCCCCCTTCTACCTCCATCTCATCCTCATCTACGGCCTTATGTCTTTGGCAAGTGATCTGTTGATCTTGGGGGGGGGGGATAAAGGTAGCTCTTTATTATAGGGCTAGGGTTATATTGTGTGTGTGTGTGTGTTCAGGGGCGGAGTGTTGTATAGGGGTGGAGTGTGTGTTAGTAATTACAGGCCTCGTTCTTTTACCTATTAGATGTTCTCCTCTCCTCATCATTGATCCAGTGAGATACAAGCACAGACTGCTGTACAGTCTAGCCCGTTTCTCCCCCTCCACCCTGAGAGCCAGGGTGGTACAGTACAGTGCCTGGGACAGCCAGGTGGGACCCTGTCAGGTCCATTAACACTGGCTGACATCTCTCTGACATTGTTACTGAGTGTGTCAGCTCATCAACCAAGACCTGTAGCACACAAGCTGTTTGGACCTGTCCTATATGTGAGAGGATCAGTATCGCTTTCAAGCAGACGGACAAAGAGAGTCAACCTGGAGATGGATTCCATTTCTCTGCTCACTCCTGGATGGTTGGTCAGATAACAGTTAGATGTTTGGGTGGTGGCTAGCCTGGTGGCTAACTGTTAAGATCTTTCCCTAGTCTGAGGGTTTAGACTAGATTCATTTGGATCTCGCTGTCTCTCTCTCTCTTCTGACCTGCTGTTCTTTTTATCTCTCCCTTCATCAGTCTCCTTCACATAGAAGCCCATTGTGCCAGTTGAGGACCACCAGACACCCTTCTTATGCCAGACAGCTTGACATTCTTTCAACACAGACCTGCCCTCTCTCTCTCTCTCTCTCTCTCTCTCTCTCTCTCTCTCTCTCTCTCTCTGTCTGTCTGTCTCTCTCTCTCTCTCTCTCTCTCTCTCTCTCTCTCTCTCTCTGTCTGTCTCTCTCTCTCAGTCAGACACACACACACAGAAACAGCTCATCTCACCCTGGTCACCCATATTCTTTGAAATGGGATTGGAGGTAATACATGCTGTATGGTCTGCCTTGTCAGACGTAACACAAACACAGTTGGTTATACCTTTACCTTTACCTACCTGTAAAGTTTATTCCTATGACATCATCCACCTCCTGGCTACTCTCTGTGTTGCATCTGTCATCGTCTGTCAGACTTGCGTTCCATGTCCCTATGGCACAACTGTCCTCCTCCCGTCCATCCCCCTGTTCTCTCCACCCCCCTCTCCTCTCTCCATCCCCCTGTTCTCTCCACCCCCCTCTCCTCTCTCCATCCCCCTGTTCTCTCCACCCCCCTCTCCTCTCTCCATCCCCCTGTTCTCTCCACCCCCCTCTCCTCTCTCCATCCCCCTGTTCTCTCTTTGTTTCCAGACCGGTCTCTCTGCCTGCTACTTCTGTCACCTTATACCCTCCTTTCTGGTTGGGTTGACCTCTCTGTGTTCTGGATTCAGTATAGCTGCCATCTCTCTCTCTCTCTCTCTCTCTCTCTCTCTCTCTCTCTCTGTCTCTCTGTCTCTCTGTCTCTCTGTCTGTCTGTCGAAAAGAGGGACTTTACTTTCATGTCACGTCCCAGGTTAGGACATACTCTCCTACCTCATCCGTTGTCATCTCACCCTCAGGCTTTCCTTTGTCTTTCTTTTTCGCTTTCCCTCCCTCTTTTTCGCTCCCTTTCTCCCCCATCCCTCCGTCTCCCTCTCTCTCTCAATTAATAGCTCACACTATTGAAGTTAAGGCGTAGCAAATGGCGAGACATGTCAGTCATTCTCTGTGTGTGTCTTTTAAACGTGTGTTTGTTCAGAGTGAGTGTATGTGAAGCCCAAGATGAGTCAGCAGTTAGCTCTGAAGTCTGATGGTTCAAGCTGATGGTCACAAAGGGAGAACAGGCTGTGTGTGTGTGTGTGTGCTTGAGTCTGGGTGTTTGTGTTTGTCTAGATTACTGTTAAGGTGTCTCTGATGTGGTTACCTTTACGTTACCTTCCCTCCTGGCTAAACAGGGAAAACACGCCTGATTTACTGGTTGAGAAGACTTATTGTGGTTAATGTAGTTCCCTATAATTCCCAGCCAGATGAAACATTGGTTTCTTCTGTGGTCTCCCTGGTGCCAGTCCTTCCAGGCTTGCAGTCTCTGGTCCACGTTCAGAAAAGAACGTATGCAGTCAATTGCTTTCTGAGTGTGATTGAAGACTTTTAGACATTTCCCATGTTGCTAATGACTGATAATTAAACACCAAGCTGTTAAAACAGAGAAATGGGTGGTTGTTCACACACACACACACACACACACACAGGTCGAGTGTGAAAGTTTAGCGGGCGTGCATGTTAGTGCTCTCAGTGTCTTCCCAACCACAGCCTTGCTTCAAAGGCTACATAGTGTGTGTGTGTGTGTTCAATTGTTTGATTGTTTTTGTAGCCTTAATTACATAATCTTACAAAAATGCCTAGTTACTCTGTTTGTTATGATCTGTGGTTGTCTGGCCATGTTTCTATGTCTGAGGCACCATTATTGTGCTTGCTCAAATATAAGTTCCCCAGCATCACTTTCATAGCCATTTTGACTCTCCCCCCCCATTCTATTGGATTGCTCAAAGTATCGAGACCTCAGTGATCCAATAACATGACATGCCCTTCTTTTCACAACCGCAATTTTATACCCTCAGTATTTCCAATTCATTGTTGTCAACATATTTCAGTCATTTTATTGTTCCAGCATTTGGGTTAGGGTTAGGGTTAGAAAATCAAAATGACAGAAGAGCCCTTTTTAAATCCCACCCGACCATCCACTCACAGGAATCTTTCAGCAAGCACACACGTTTCCTTAAAAAGACGATATTTTAGCGAGTTGTGTGTGTGTGTGTGTGTGTGTGTGTGTATGATTCGTCTAGACGAAGGTTTCCAGTTAAGAGTGTCTCTAAGCTCTGGTTTGTCACTGGGGGATCGAGGGATCACGGCAGACGTGGGAAACGGGGGATGAGAAAAGAGACGAGAGGAAAGCACAACAGACGGAGGAAATCCTTATTCCGTCTCCACTCTGTCACTTTTGAAAAGTGTGTGGTGTGCGTGTGCGTGCGTCCACACACTGGTCTGTTTGTGGCCACGTAGCAGACTGCTGCCATGTAGCCTTGGAGAGAAGTGTCGAGCCAACGCGAGAACGAGGAGAGTGAGACATTCACAGCTAAAGAGAGGGCGTGGACCATCTCGGGGAAAGAAAGATGCATCTAGAATTAGGAGGAAAGGAAGGGGGGGGGATGGCGAAAGAAATGAAAGCGACAGATATGGAAAAAAGAAAAAGTGTAAGAAACATTGGAGGGTGTAAGCGGCTCTCCTCCTCGCCGTTCTCTCCAGAAGCCGCCTGTGGGACTCTCCCTTTCTCCAGATTTTTCAGGATTTCTTGCTTCTATCTCTTCATGACCTTTTCTACCGATCCCTTCTCCACTTCCTTTCATCATCCTTCTCTTTCTCTCTCCCCCTCCATCCTTGTCTCCTTCTTGTTCTCTTTCCCTCACCTTATTGTCTCAGTGTTCCTCTCCTTTTTACCTCCATCCCTCATTAGGACTAGGTACGTGGATATCGTGTAATCCACTATTTCTCCCAACCGTTCCAAACCGGTTTCCTCTTCCTGTTCTAATCCCATCCGTTCTGCCTCTCTCCGGATCCTTCACACGGACAAAAGACGACGTGATCGTAATCTGACGGCAGTCTCGGCCAATCAGCCTTCTCTAATCGCTCCTTTGTCCTGGTCCTATCACGTCGATCACTGGCCACAGGATGTGACCGCGCATATTTCTTGTAGAAGTGTTAAAGTAGGCTATGAGGCCATTGAGTTTCAGACCCACCGGAAAGGCTTCAGGAAGTTTGAATAGATTCTCTAAACGAGGGAGAACGGATTTGACGGTTTGGGATTGCAGACCTCCAAACACTCACTTTCATTCACACAGACGCCTTTTTCCAAATGTTTTGTACTCTTGTAAAACCATTCACGTTGACTAAACAAGTGAGCAAAACCGACATCGGCTCCACTCCCTGTCCGCAGGTGTCTAACATCCAGATCTTTGACAAACGCGAAGCTAGACGCTAGAGACGCCACCCGAGGCACGGGGCTCCTCGCTGGGCTCCCGTTAGACACAGCCAATGGATGGAGCCTGGTCCTCCAAAGCTGGCTGCCTGCCTGGCAGACCAGAGTAATCACATCAGAGAGAGAGAGATCCCTTTGTCTGTCTGATGGACGGACTGGGAGAGGAGGAGGAGAGAGGGAACGAACAGAGGAACACAAGGAGACAAGTAAACAAAAAAGTGATATAGAGATGGAGAGAGCGGATGAGAGGTTGTTAAGGTCAGAAGAGTAGCGGAGAGAGGGCTCGACCATGAGTTCAGCTCTTCCTGTTTAGAAAGCGAGTGTGCGTGTGGTGTGTTAGTGTATTGACGCGCTCCTCTTGATCATTGAAAAGGGTTTTCTGAGTGGATCCCCTCAGCCCCCTTCCCCTCCTAAAGAGGGTGCGTGCCGCTCCCCATCCCCGTGGCAACAGCAGCCCTCTGCGGATAGCAACTGCATCACCGTAGCAACCTGCAGGTTGGGGGTCACCGATCAGGGTCCCCGTGAATGCCCCGCCCCCCTTCACACACATACCCCTCTCGGTGTCGCGGGCCGTGTGATTGGCCCGTGTGTGTGTGTGTGTGTGGTCTCTGTACGTGTGCGGTGAGACGGCACAGATGTGGCTGAGCGTGGAGGGTGTGTGTCAGACTTGTCAGCCAAGCCGTGTGTGTCTGTGTGTGTTGGACGGACCCTCTGTAGCAACAAAGTTTATATATATCTGAATGTGTTTGTGGTAATTATATGTTGAACAATGTCCATTAGAGCAGCATAGCTGTGTGCATGTGTGTGTGTCTGTGTGTGTGTGTTGGGACTGATATTGGATGAAGTCATGCCACTAAAGACTATCAGGATTTGGGGCCAAAAGGGAAGGAAGAACCCCTATGAAGGTAAGAGAGAGAGTGAGAGAGTGAGAGAGTGAGAGAGTGAGAGAGTGGGAGAGTGGGAGAGTGGGAGAGTGAGAGAGGACAAAGAAAGATGTGTCCTAACTATACAAAGTGTGAGCCATAAAGATACTGGGAGAAAGAGGCAGTTGGCGAGATGGAGAGAAAGAGCGAGAGAGAGGGAGAGAAGGGGAGATGGACAAAGAGAGAGAGAGAGAAGGAGAAGAGATGGGTGGAGGGAGAGGTGTGTGTTGAGGTGGGGGAAGTGTATGAGGGACTGAGGGGGGGGAGTAGGTAGGGCAGTAATGTCGGCTAGCTCGCTTAGCTCTGTTAGAAAACATAAGTGTGCAGTGTTGAGTGTGTACTTCTAATCCTGGTGCAGGGATGTGTACTACAGAGTAGTAGCCTGTTGATTTAAGGTGCTAGTTTGCACTAGTTCGTCTTATCTGTCTGTGAATGGAGCTGCAGATGGACACACCTGACCATTCAAATAAAACAAGCTATTGCACATGGTCACAATTTGCATATCATTTACCTACCTTTGTTTCCGTCATGTTTGGCCATTGTAATATTATTTTTGTGTATGGATAAACAGCATATTCTCTGTCCGCTAAGAGACTAATGTGTGCTGCTTCTGCAAATAATTGCTAGATAGATGCTAGCTGGGTATGTTCACGTTGCCAAAGTCCATGGCTGTAGCATGTGCCATGTTGCTTTACTGTGGGAACAGATTTTAGATGGACTAGCAAGTCACGTGAGCTTTTTTATTTTTTATTACGTTCTGCGTGCGGAGTGTTTAGTTTGTGTAAAGACATCATGGTTGAGGACCACATTCCTCACAGCGAAACCCACATTTTTGGTGATGTCACAACAACGTCTTGTGGTTATGGGGGGAGTTCATTGAAGAATGCAGACTGTGTCTTTCTCTGTGTGGAGGAGAAGAAGAAGAAGATCTGAACCGCACTGCTTCATTCATCCTCTCCCTCAGCCTGTCCACCTCATCACTGGCACGGGCCCCCTCTCCCATCCAATTATCCTCCATCGTCCCCCCTCTGTGAACACACACACACACACACACACAATGCACTGCAACGTTAGCTGTGCAATATTGTTGTTCAATACTGGTAATTAACCGTCAACACTTTCTGTCTCCCTCTCACACATTCAGTCTTTTGTGTGTGTGTGTGTGTGTGTGTGTATGTTACTATGGGAGGTGATACTCTTTTATTACTGTAGATCACTCATTTGCTCAGAGCTCAGGAGCAGGTAGCTGCTGTAAACAGCACAGTAGCAAGATAGTGTTGTTACACTCCCACACACAGGCAAATGTTCAAATGTAGTTTTCTTCTCTAGGCGACGCACACACACACACTCACACACAGATAACTCTCTTTGTCCAGAGTGAAGGCCATCTTATCGTCTCAAAAACACACAGATATACTTCCACACACACTGTACTCCACCCCCCCCCCCTCCAGTCATCTCAGGGCAGCAGGTCCGTGTGAAAAAGCTGCCTCTCTCCACCTGCCCCGCCCTCATTGTTCAGAGCGCCTTAATAAACACACCTGCCCTCACCAGTGTACTGTCAAACGACTGATTCAGATGTCTTTCCTGAGAAACCTGATAGCTCCTCAAAAGAGTCTGCTAATGACTACATAACCGCCCACTGAACCAGTCGTAGAAGTGTGGCATTTGTAGTATTGGCCTGACAGGTTAATTCAAGAATTCAGCCTTGCTGTAAGAATTCCGCCCCTAATGTAGGTTGTGGGGGGAACTTTCCCGGATTCTCAGTAGAGTATTATGATAGACATCTAACGTTTTCTTTCTTTTTCTCTTCTCTTCTTTGCTTTTTCGCTATCCTCCTCTTGGATTTGACCCCTACCTGACCTCTATCTCACCCCTGCCTCACCCTTGACACCTGACCCCAACTCGACATCTCCATGGTCAACAGGTAAGTGCTTCTGTTTATATTGTAAACATGACCGTTCTCCACAGACACAGAGAGAAAGAGGGAGCGAGCAATGCAGTCTTAAGCCCTAAACGGTATCTGCACGGGTGAATAAGACGGGATGGGCTTTACTCTCAAAAGTTAGGCCTACAACAACAAGGTTCTATTCCATCCGCTGCAGTGTGTAATAGAACTGTTCTGAGCCCCATGACTGCTCCCAGTGTGGGTGTCCACTCTGAACAGGAAGTGGAGCTCATTTCCTGGATGTCAAAGCAGAGTGATGGACCCCAGCCTGTGGCTGCACTGTCCTGAGCCCTACTGCACATGATTTATACATCTGTGATATTGAGTTGCCCTAAGAGCAAGACTGTGTATGTGAGAAGGAATGTTGCTCGACCGTGAATAACTGCGGGTGTGTGAGTAGGCTATATTCTGAATGGGTACTCCTCCTTGTGTGCGTGTGTGCGTTGGGTGCATGTCTGTGTGTCCGTCAGTCTCCGTATCCTGTGTGTGTGTGTGTGACCCGAGGGGCGTGACTCCGCCGAGGGAATATGGAGCGAGAGGGTTTGGGTGTGTGGGAACGCTCACCCAAACGTCCTGGCAGTGCCCCTGGGCGGAGCAGCCTGGGCGGAGCATCTTCATGGAACACTCCCGGAGGGGCCCCTTGACCCCATAACTCACACCTAGATGAACTACAACTCCCTAAGAGCTCCAGAGACCAGCCCTCATATACAGCTCATAAATGACTGTGATGTACAGGGGGCTGTCTGAATGTGATGTAGGGGAGTCTCAGCCTCTGGAGAACCGGGAAGTTCCTGTTGGAACACATGTGGGGCCTCAAGCTATTCTGTAGGGGGGGGGGGAGGAGGTTGAGATTGTAATCAGTGATTTTGATTTACGTTAGGGAGAGAGTGTTTGTGTGTGTGTTTGTGTGTTTGTGCCTCAGGGTTACAATTAGCCCCGCCCTCTGAAATGGGGGAAAGTGTGACTTTTGTGTGTGTGTGTGGGGGGGGGGGCTGTGGGCTACATCACTCAGAGACATAAAAGACATCATTGTCTGTACAAGTTATTGCTTAAATTATCCTTTTTTACAGCCTTGGGGTGTGAAGTATATTCATCTCTCTCTATTTCTGTCTCTACTGCATCCTACATACACACATGACAGGCAAGGTGTGTGTGCGCCACATGTGGATAGAAATCTTGTCACCGCCTGGGCGTTCAATAATGCATGCTTGTAATTAGCATTGCTTCATGACAATGAATCTTCCATACAATTAGGTAGCAGGTAACACTAAACCTCCTTTTTAATAAAGGTTCCAGGGAGGTGTGTGTGTGTGTGTGTGTGTGTGTGTGTGTGTGAATGAGTCAGAGAGAGACAAAAGAGAAATTAAGAGACTCCTCTATTCAAATCATTTTTTACATTCAAATCTACATTTTACATTTATAATTTATTCATTTACCAGACGATTTTATTCAAAGCGACATACAAAAAGAGCATAAAGTACTTCTGTGGTCTGAGTCAAGGAACGGTCTGTATTTACATTTAAGAAGTAATACAACATCACTTTTACATCATCATCATTGATGATGATGACCATAAAGTGGAGCCGACAGGGTTGGACATGATGACACACACTGATATGTCGTGTACCCTGGTAACTGTGTGCAATTGCATCACTAAGTCTAGACCAGGGGAGATAAGGCATAATAACCATATTTTAGACTGGTGACACGGCCTAAACACACACGCGCACACACACAATCACACACACACTCGGGTAAGTAGCCTGGTCCTGAGGTCTGTAAACCTAGAACATACACTTAACCACTGTGACTCAGCGATTGCCTGTGGCCTTGTGCCTTGATAATAACATTACTGCTACAGATCCTAAACAGCATGGACGCTACAGTGGTTGACGCACATGCACACCGTAACCTGTTTCGATCAGAAGACCCAGACTAACGTATGGGGGCCTCAACCCATCCCTGTCAGTACGTTAGAGGGGTTCAGGTTATATAAATGTTGCATAAATGTAGTCACCTGACCTTCCGTTTCAGGTTTTCCACCCAGAACAGGAACTCCTCTTTCTACAGAACCAACACACCCATGAGCTCAGAGACTGATTCACATATGTGGAATTGTAGACAATGGGATTGGGATGTTTGATATGATTTGACCAGACACATACACACACAGGGCAGAGCAGAGCCTTTGCAGAGGGTCTCACGGCGTAGTGGGTGGGAGGGCGGAACCGTGGCCTTTGGCTTTCTCTCTGAGGTGGGACTGAGTTTGTGTTACTCCCCCTCCCCACCGACACAAAGAACGGCTGTGTTAGAGAAAGAAAGGAGGAGAGAGAGGGAGCCAGGGGAGGTGGAGGGAGGAATGAGGGGCTCCCAGACTCAGGAAGAGGGCAGGAGGTGAACGTACAGGAAAGACAGAACAACAGAAAGACACAAAGTGCCTGATTGAGAGAATGTGAGATAAGAGAGAAGGGAAAAAGTGGATTGAGGTGACGCTTGTAAGGAGAGACTGACGTAGAGAGAGTGATGAGTGTGTAAAGAGACAGTGTGAGAGAGAGAGAGAGAGAGCGAGACGAGGGAATGGAGAGACAGACAGAAAGATGAGTATGTAGAGACAGAGATATGAGTGTAAGGAGAGACAGACGGAGAGAGATGGAGGCCGCCAGGTGTAACTCAAACATCTGTGGGAGGTATTCTATGGATTTGTCCAGTCTGTGTGTGTGTGTGTGTGTGTGTGAGTGAGACTAGGTGTGCGACTGTGTGACTGTGGATGGCTGTGGATGTGAGTTGTATTATAGCAGGATTTAGACACATGGCCCTGGTGCCAGGCCAGTACAAGCTGTCTCTGTATTATACAGGATGAAAGTGGTTTAGAAGCAGTTCCTGGATCATTGGTAATGCTACTGATCCAGGGTGATCTGTTCTAGGGATTTGGCTGGTCTCTGAGCAGCACAGTCAGGGCTTTGGGGGTGGGGGCGGTCTGGACTTCTTTAGATGGCTGTTCTGGGATCAGCTGATGAGAAGGTTGAGCACTGCTGTCCCCTTAGCCTACTGGAGCTGCACATCCAGTTGTGTATGTTTGTGTGAGAGAGTGTGTGTGTGAGAGAGAGTGTGTGTGTGTGTGTGAGAGAGAGAGTGTGTGTGTGTGTATGTTTGTGTGAGAGAGTGTGTGTGTGTGAGAGAGAGAGAGAGAGAGTGTGTGTGTGTGTGTGTGTGTGAGAGAGAGAGTGTGTGTGTGTGTGAGAGAGAGTGTGTGTGTGTGTGTGTGTGTGTGTGAGAATGTGTGTGTGTGTTTAAGGGACAGACAGTGAGCAGCTGTAAAGGGCAGGGTGCCAGCCCCAAGTCAGCCTCCCATTGTCCCGGTAACGGACGGCCTGCCGACCAACGTCTGCTTAATCTGCATAACACAGACCTGCCCTCTCTCTCTCTCTCTGTCTCTGTCTCTCTCTCTGTCTCTGTCTCTCTCTCTCTGTCTGTCTCTCTCTCTCTGTCTGTCTCACTCTCTGTCTCTCTCTCCTCTCTCTGTCTCTCTTTTTCTCCTTCCCTTCCTTCTCCCTCCCCCTCCATTGATCTCTATTGCTCTTTCTCTCTCTTTCTCCTTACATCTTTCTCTCTCTCACTCTCTTGCTCTCACACACAGGCACACACACACACACACACACACACACACACATAGCCCTACCTCTCCCGTCAGAACCGGTTGAGCAGACAGCAGCACCTGTAAACAGTCCCCAGGGGGCTTGGTGGGCGGTTGCCAGATTGGCTCTCGGCAGGTTGCCAGATTGGCTCTCGGCAGGTTGCCAGATTGGCTCTCGGCAGTTCAACGGAACACTGCTTGTCGGCCTGTCTCTCAGACTCCAGGGTATCTCCCAGAGGAACAAGCTCCTTCAGCATGCTAGTCCCAAAAGAAGACTTTGAGAGAGTTTGTAATCTACACTTTTAGTGGGACAACACACACACTGATATTCAGAGCCATGTACAACACATGAGTACTTGAGCACACACACACCACTATTTCATACAAACACACTGATACACTTCAGACAGGCAGTCAGAAATGCACTTTATAATGCAAACACACACACACATACACAGTAAGTGTCTCTGTGTGTGCTGTAACACCATGGGTGGTCGATGTTGAGTTGACACAACCTCTGTTCTGTCAGCAGTTTGGAGTTGTGGAGAATTCTCGACCTTGTGTTTTCACAGTTGTATCTAAGAATGACACAGCATAAAACACGTACACACACACACACCACACACACACACACACACACGTGCATTCTGTTTACTGTCTAAACTTGAAAACGTATCTCCAGGGGCTGAAGATCAAAAGCGTATGGCTAGAGAGTTCTGAACCTATATGTGTGTGTGTGAGTGTGTATTGTGTACACATGTGAGTGTCACTGCGCATCTGTAACCATCTACCTACATAGGTCTAGGATTCTCCACCATGTGGTAGTCAGTGCTGTTATAAAGCACACTCACGCACTCTTTCTCTCTCACCCACACGTGTACACACACACACACACTCACACACACACACACACACACACACACTCAGCTGGGAACAGGTTTATCCACTTTCAAATTGCACCATCACAGTGCAGCACAGCTGTAATGACAGCTACTGTGTGCTGCTGAGATCTGAACCGCACTCACACCATACTGTACGTACCTTGGGTCAATGCTGGGCGTTCCAGGGAGCACCTTTATTGACTTGTTTGTCTGGGAACACCTTCCTCAGGTGGAGGACTTCAGAGGAGAGCAGAGGTTTGACGAGTCATGGTGTCAGTTACCGGGAGTGTAGAACAGTCCTGGTGACTAAGTGGACTGTCACAATAATATATTGTCTTGGTGTTATGTGGGAATAGCTATGTCCTCGATGTTCCACTACCTTTACAGGAATTCTGGATTTCCCATAGTGTACTGTTAGTAGGGTTAGGGTGCTAACCTGGGTGTTGTATTTGCTTTGCTTAGCAATGCTTTGGTTCTTTTTAAACAGTGCTGTGTGTAGTCCCTTCTGTCTGAGGGGTTTGTGGGTGTTGGAGTTCTCTAGGCGTACGCCTCTCCAGGTCCCGTTGACTTGGTTCTCTCAAGCGCAACTCATCTGGAATGTGCTCCCTGGACCACACCCTCAAGCCCTGAGCATGGGGCTTTCTCTGTGTGTGTGTGTGTGTGTGTGTGTGCACGGCTCGGTGCTCGGATTACTAAAGTTCAGTTGTCTTTCTACTTTCTCAGGGATTTCTTCTGTTCATTTCACTCCAGTCTCTTTATCTCTCTCTGTTACTATCACTCCACTCTCCTCATTCCCCACCTATTTCTCTCTCTCTCTTTCTCTCTCTTTCTCTGGGCACCCTGACACAGGCAGGCTCTTCACCTTGTAAATCTTCGAGAGAGAGAGAGAGGGCAGAGAGTTCTCCATATGAACGGGCTGTAGATGACAGAAACACACACGCACGCACAAGGGAGAGAGTGCTTCCCCATTAAAGCTGGACTCGCTGGACCTGCTGCCCAGATGTGGTGTGTTGTCTCACGCATGGCTGCCTGCATGCAGATGCTGCCTTGCCTTCTAACTGTGTGTGTGTGTGTGTGTGTGTGTGTGTGTGTGTGTGTGTGTGTGTGTGTGTGTGTGTGTGAGGCTGTCAAAATCATTTGAAATGTTCCTTTTTTTCTGGCACTTAATATAAACATTGTCTGGAATGGCACAAACATGTGGTCTCAAACGAGAGTGCGCACACACACACACACACACACACACACACACAGGCTACACTGTACATTTGTCTGGAGGTTCAGAGGTCTGAGTCAGCTGCTGCCAACAGTCAGGGGTGGAAGGTCAGAGGTCAACACCTGCTTCACCTTTCCCTTTGTTTCTTTTGTTAAGCTGCTTTCCAGAAAAGGCGCCGTCTGTGTCTGAGCACACACACACACACACACACACACACAGTTACGGAAGAGGGACAGCCTTCTATGACTCTTGTGAATGGCTCTTTGCTAAGCCATCTTTTCTGTAGAATAACAGAATTAAGACCCCAACGACCGACACACACACCCAGACACACACAGGGATTTACTATAACACAACAGACTTGGAGCATGTGGTTGGAGAAATGAGGGGATTTGACTATTTGAAACCATAAATACTCTTGTAGAGTCCAGTTTCTCCAGGCGTTGCCTGACCAGCCTCACTGGGACCCCCACTGCCAGACAACTGCCCTGTTCTGCCTCTCTCATCTTCTATCTCTCTCATGTTCTGCTTCAGCTGACCTTGCCTAATAGAATTGGATAATCTCATTTATCAATGCATCCAACCTACTGCCTTCAGAGCAAAGCATATCAGTTCACGTTATTATAGGTGTGTGTGCTGTGTGTGTGGCTGTATGTGTGTGACCGCTGATGGAAGTGTTTACCCTTGGCAGTATATGACAGGATGCATGCACACATACACACACACACACACACACACACTTGCACACACACAAAGCATTCTGCTGCTCATTCATCACCACACACTCGCTGTTCTACCTCCGGCCTGCTGGATGAATAGCCTTGTTTATTTACTGGAGGCTGATAGTGCAGCAACACACGCCGCTGTGTTTCCGGCTCATTTGGCCATGGACTAATGACCCCAGGCTGCATGGAGCGCCAGGAAATCAATGAAGTGTTGTTTTTGTTGCTGTCTGGCTCCCTCTTGTGGCGACGAGTAGGTAACACGGCCGTTTTGCTCAGAGTGGTGATGGTCGACTTCTGTAGCTCGTAGATGAAGAGGATAGGGTTATTTATGTTCACGTGAAGAAGGCTGTCATAGACTGTCATCCATTCGGAAGCAGTACATTTGAGCTCAGTTTTTGTTCAATCAAAACACCCTAAAACTGCACTTTGTCCCTCAGGTACAACGTAAATGCATGTTCAACTAAGGTATACTTCTGGGAGCAGCAGAGCAGTGAAGCTTTGTAACTGGAGGCCTCAGGGGAAGCCTGGAACCGAAGTAGCTTTCCCCCCAACCACCGGAGGGTTGTTGCTGGGCTACAAAATCTTACCTGGTCTTACGCTGCTCTATGGAGCTCTGGCGGTTGCTAGGCAGCTCATCAAATCAAAATGTATTTGTATAGCCCTTTCCTTCTTACAAGCAATGTCACAGAGGGCTTCACATACGCCCATAGAACTGCCCTCAACCAACCTAAACCCTCAAGGTCATCTACTGTGGCAAAGAAAGACTTTGAAAATACCAAACTGTTGTTTGGTTTTTTTTTTGGTATTAAAACCTTGCTTTTATCCTGCTTTCCCTCTCTCCTTTTTATCCCCCTCATTCCTTACCAGTTTTTTAAAACTCAAACAAGCATCTTGTTTAATCCGAGTATATGGAATATTACTCTGAGTTCTGAACCAAGATGCTACATCAGAAAATACCTCAAAAAATCCACTCAGAAGTGAAATAACAGTTTAACAGTCAGTGGATGGAAAGCTTCACTGTGACCGTGTAAACCCCAATGATTGGTCCGCTTATCAACCTAACCCCTCCCTTCAGTCACACCCAGATCCCCATCGCTCTAACAAAGAGAGGCAGTGAGACTACATCAATATCCCCCTATGAGGTCTACTGCAGTGCCCCTATGCCTGAACCCGGGACCCTGGGGGGGGTCTCAGTTGGCTGATAGACTGAGCCCCCCCCCGCACCCTGTCGCTTCCTACCCGGAGCGTCCATCATGTGTCACCACCCACTCCCAAAGCCTCCTGGGAAATGCTGTCAGTGTGGATGACACATTGCAAGGCCTCATGGGACTCTGATGAGGTGGCCAGCAGTGACACACTTACTCCCGCACACACACACACGCGCACACACACACACACACACAATGTGACCTCGACTGTCGCAGTCACCTGCATGTAAAACAGTGTGTCTGTGTATGTGTGTGTGTGTTCAGACCACTGCACTAAACCTGTGATGTAATTAGCTGTGTTTAGACGTGTCCACACTAACCAGACTGCAGTGAGTCATTACTGCTAAACATAGACCTGTGTGTGGTGCTGGATGAGGAGGCTGAAGGGCTGGATGAGAAGGCTGTGGGGCTGGATGAGGCTGGATAAGGAGGCTGGAGGGCTGGATGAGGAGGCTGGATGAGGAGGCTGTGGGGCTGGATGAGGAGGCTGTGGGGCTGGATGAGGCTGGATGAGGCTGGAGGAGCAGAGGGAAGTCTATACAGGAGGGAGAACGAGGATATGTTGACAGGACATAAGGCGACATGGCCTGGGGAGGAGGGGGGGTGCAGGGTGAGAGACAGAGGTGGCAAAGGTGAAGGCAAACTTCTCAGCTTTGAGGGGGGTCAGAGTTCAAAGGTCAGGGGTCAGATGGTGAATATTCAGGTGACAGGAGTAGATGGTGTTATCATTCCTGCCAAGGGGAAATATGCGCACACACATACGCACACACACACACACACACACACAACTCATTTATATAACAACGAAAGAAGCTACAATTAAGTTGTTTTCTCAGCTCTAATGTTAAACCTATAATGTTCTACCTCACTTCCCTCACTAGTTCTGCTCTCTTTCCTTCTGTCTCCCTTCTCCTTCAGCCTCTGTGTTGTTTTCCAAAAGCTGAAAACATTTGTGTTTTATAGAAACATGGCGCCCTTGATTACATAGAACTTCTCCAACCGTGGAATTAGGGAAGGAGAGAGAGGGAGAAGGAGAGAAAGGGAGAGAGCGAGAGCTTAATCTAAATTCCAGTTTATTGCACCGAGAATGCAACCCCAGCTCATTAAAGTAGTTTACGTTACTATTGATAAAATGCTCCTGAGTCTTCATATCATCCCTGCAACATTCCCAACACGGAGGTAAAGAAACCGAACACACCGTGAGAGAGAGACAGAGGGGAGGAGCGAGAGACTGAGGTTCTCTTTAGATCTCTCTACCCTTTCAGTCAAAATACCAACACCTCACCAAGGCTTGTGTGGCCTCAAATCCAACCCCCAGTTTAGAAAGTATGTACACACACATGCACGCACACACATACATGTACATATGTGCACATGAAAGCACAGGCAAGGAACTCACACGCAGAGACTAAAACACATGTAATGAACACACACACACACAGAGCCCCATATAAAATCCCTTGTTAAGCTAAGGCCATGGGGTAATAAAACACTTCCTTCTTTATGGTCACTGCTAACCCGCCTGTATTTAGATGCACATATTAAAATGTTACTGCTGACGTCAGCAGTGTGTACACTGGCCCTGTCACACACACACACACACACACACACACACAGCTATATTGTGTAATTATCCGGTTTTAATTGGGTTACTCTGCAACCAGGCCAAAGTTTTGGTCTCCCTAACCCAAACCGTAAAAAAAATATAAACACGAAAACAGTAGTACTCTTCCCTCCTGAGCTATCATTAGGCCTAAGCTGCGCATGTTTGGAATGTTCCAGAGAGAGAGAGGGAGGAGTGCATCCTACTTTACAACAACATGTTTAGGGTGTCCGGTGTTCTCCTAATAGTAACCCAGCTGATGGTGCCATCACATGTTTACATTCTCTTCACCACCACACCGTATAGGGGGACCAGGAGCATGACCCTGAAAAGGAGGACAAAGGGGACAAAAGGAGGACAATCCCAAAAAGTTGTTGACGGGGGAGGGGGGGGGCATTAGGATGAAATTCTGACAATAACATTAGTCATTAGTGAGACAAGTTTAGTCAAAAGATAAAGAAAATAAGACCGTACCATTCCCCCAAACTATTTCAATTGTAATAGAAATTAAAATATATAATTTTGTCAGCTCAGCAGCGGTTGTTTTATCATCCGCTGTTGTTGTGTTCGGAGGAAAAAATGACGTTAAGGAAGAGTGCCCTGCAGAACTAGCATTATCCTTGTGCCGTTGCCTAGCGCAGGCACGTCTATATCAATGCGACAGAGCTTACAGAAGGCACTATATTGATCTTTGCTGCTCTTAGTGGCATAGTGGAGTTCTGAACTCCACGTAGGTTTGAAGGAGGTCTTTTTTTTTGGTATCTGAAAGCCTATGCGAGTGGTAAATTGCGACGGTGGGCAGGAAGGGTCAAAAAGGAGGACAAAAGGGCTAAAAGGAGGACACGCAACAGCGGCTCGGACAAATGGCTGGAAAACCGGACTGTCCGGACGAAATACGGACGTCTGGTCACCCTAACACCGTACTCAGATAGCTAATAGCTAGCTTGCAAGTAGCATGACAAGGCTAGAGGCTCTCTTCCAGCTACTCTGCTATGATAGCTAGCGGATAGCCTAACATTGTGTTTATCTCATTCTTAAATAGGCTACTGGGACACAAGCTCTTCTTTTGACGTTGATGCATATTGGCTTATTGACTCCTCTCTTATTGTCACTATGGACCTTAAAAAGGAGAAAGCTTCTGTCTGTGGACTTTCATGAATGGAAGCCGTTTGGGGTTTGAAAGCGAAATAAAACTGCCCTTTATTCTGACCTTTCAACTCTCACCTCCCTGGAGAGGGTCAACAACACTTAACTTCAAGCAGCTTTTTGGCTTGGAGAAAGGAAATCAATAGATGTCCCACAGCTGGGTCTGTAGACAAGCCAGCCAGCGTCTCTTCAGCCAGGCTCAACCAATCAACGACAGAGGTGGTCCCAAGTTCTTGCGATCATTTCCTGGTGCTCTGAGTTCTACTACTCTGGGCTGTAGTTGGCTCTGGGTCATATTTAGCAGGTCTACTTAAAGCTGTTCAGTATAGAATGTAGACATCAAGGGGCCTCCAGCTCTCAGTAAACGTTAAAGCCGTTCATATTTAATCCCTATATCCTTTTATCTCTTCTTTCTCTCCTTCCGGATCCCTTCATCTCTGCACAGTAGGAGAGAAACTCTGGTTAATTATTGAAGGAGTGTGACGGTTAGGCTGGCCTTTGGTTTCACCGCTGAGGACAAAGGTCCTCTCTGTAGGCTGTGTGTGTGTGTTTGTGTTTGTGTTTGTGGGAGACGTGTATGAGCCATGCATCTGCCAGTGTTTGATTAAGGGTCAGACTGGTGTGTGCTTTTATAGGTGTGTGTGTGTGTTTTAATTGCTTGTTTTTACTGGTTGAACCAGGCCACAGGTAGGGGATATGTTTTCCCAGAGTGCAGACTGGAAGTGCTGACACCAATCCCCAGTGTGTGGAAGCAGGGCAGGGACAGTGTGGAAGGAGGGCAGGTGGAGGTATAGAGGCTGGCCTCGTCGAGGCGACATTATACCCACACATTAGATACACATCTAGGATCAACTTACACTTCCATATCCTAACCTGAATCTCTTTTTTTTTTTGTGGTGGTGCTATGAGCACACACACACACACACACACACACACACAGACACGTACACACACACAGACACACACCCAAGCATCCTCTCCAGGGAGGTCCTTGTGGTGGAGGAAGATCTTGTTTTTTAGTGCTTTCACACTCACACACACACACATACACACACACTTCTCTGTGGTTTGTGGTGCCCATTGGCGGTCACATGCTCCTGCTGTGTTTGCAGGCGGGTGGGAAAACCACACCTCTCGTACACGTTCCCCAAAGAAGGCCTCCACACAGCCTCCACACAGCCTCCACACAGCCTCCACACAGCCTCCACACAGCCTCCACACAGCCTCCACACAGCCTCCACACAGTCTAGCCTCCACACAGCCTAGCCTCCACACAGCCTAGCCTCCACACAGCCTAGCCTCCACACAGCCTCCACACAGCCTCCACACAGCCTCCACACAGCCTCCACACAGCCTAGCCTCCACACAGCCTCCACACAGCCTCCACACAGCCTAGCCTCCACACAGCCTCCACACAGCCTCCACACAGCCTCCACACAGCCTCCACACAGTCTAGCCTCCACACAGCCTCCACACAGCCTCCACACAGCCTCCAGACAGCCTAGCCTCCACACAGCCTCTACACAGCCTCCACACAGTCTAGCCTCCACACAGCCTCCACACAGCCTCCACACAGCCTCCAGACAGCCTAGCCTCCACACAGCCTCCACACTGTCTAGCCTCCACACAGCCTCCACACAGCCTAGCCTCCACACAGCCTAGCCTCCACACAGCCTAGCCTCCACACAGCCTAGCCTCCACACAACCAAGAGACCCGGCTCTGTCTACTGCTGTCAGTCAAGAAAGGTTAGCTTGTGGCTAATGACTGGCTATGTATGGTTAAGTATGCTAGTGACTGAAGTTAGAAGGTTGTTAGAATGTTGACATAATGCTGTAGAATGTTGGTGGAAGGTGTTTGTCTTTGCTCTCTCTCTCTCTGTCTCTTTCTGTTTCTTTCTCTCCCTCTCTTATATTTCTGGAGGAGGACGGGAACCTGAGAAAGTGAACAATAAAGAGATTGATAAAGAAGAAAGAAGTGTAGATAAAAAATGAATGGAAGAGAGAAAGAGGAAGAGAAGGGTGATTAGCCCTCCCGACTGCCCCTGTGGTTGCCATGCCGGCGCATGAGGGGAGGGGCAGATCACTTGAGGGAGGGAGGGAAAGAAGGAAAAAAGGAGGGAGGGACAGAGAGAGAGAGACGGATGGGCTGGTTCGTGTTTCAGCAGAGTGGTTGGGGTTGGGTGTAATTCTAACCCTACACATACACATACACACACACATACAGTTTCAGCTCTTCGGCACACACACAGTCTCTTACTCTTGGACTGGCTACCAATAATACAGGGAAACCCTGGCCGACACACACTCACAACTCCAGTCTGCTCGTCTGCGCGTTGGTCCGTGCGTTCACCAGTCCATCCGTGAGGCAGGTGTGAGAATCCCTCCCTGCCTTCCTCTCTTGTTTGCAGCGTGGAAGTTGTGATGGTCCCAGCCAGCGTTTACTCCAGAAGAGCCTGGATCTCGAAAACCTTCTGAGCTTCCGGCGTGTAAATATAGCAGAGGAACACACATACGCTAAGCAAGACGCCACACACACACACTCACCAACACACACCCTTGCTGTTGCTGCTGAGGAGTTTGCGGAGGAGCAGAGTGGAGCAGTCAGCCGTTGGAGCTTCCAAGCAGTGACGACTTTCCGTGGGGACGATACGGACAGACGAGACTCGGGTAGCGTTGGCCGTGTGTGTGTGTGTGTGTGCGTGTGTGTGTGTGTAATCTCAGCAGCCTGGGAATGGATGTCGGGATGCCGAGACCTCAGGACTCTGGGTAGACCGTCTGTCAGCCTGACTTTGAGTGTCAGCTGTGTGTTCAGATAAACACCATAAACAATGATAACAGATTGTTGGCTGGTTGTTACCGTATGATTCCAGCCAATCATCACTAAAAAGACAGTTCCTGCTTGGCCATACACCCCGGGGGATTGCCACAGCCTCTGGTGTGTGTGTGTGTGCACACGCCGTTAAGGAACGGTGATTTTCCAGATCGCTGGATTGTCTAATTGCCACTTTGGATTTGGGAATCACACCCTTGGTTTGGGAGCACAAAGAAGCGAGAGGGAGGAGAGAGGGGTTATTCTGGTCTGGTTAGGGATGGAAGAAAGGAGGGAGAGGAGGACGGAAGTTGGATAGTCTGTCTGGGTCGGCGCGATGGTTGGTAACGGACACAAAGGAAACGAAAGGAAAGGGAGGACTAAACCTGTTCTGCCACGATCGGTTCCACCCTGAATCTGGACGCTTTGGATAACCAGGAACCTTCGGACGGTTTCCTCCAGAGTAGAGAATAGTTTCTGTTTGCAGCTTCTGCAACTCGTGGAGATCATCGACCTCACTATTTAAACCTGGAACTTCCCTGTTCTCTTCGTTCCTCCACAACATAAAACTGGCCATCGATTTCTTTCCCTTTGACGGGCCCGTCTTTTTCAAGAATCGAATCTGTTTCCTGAAAGACATCCCCTCTCCGTTCTCCACTCTTCCTCCGCTTCTGAGTCGAGATGCGGAGAGAGCGGCGTTCCGGGTCCTTCCGGAAGGAGAAGCCCTCGGGCCTCCCCCGAGCCCTCAGCTGGCTCAGCGTGTCCTCCCTCTCCCGCAAGCCCAGGCGCATCTTCCGCAGCCAGGGAGAGCTGTGCGCCCACGCACGCTCGCGCTCACACACACACCTGCACCCTGGCGAGGGGCAGCAGGATGACGATGAAGACTGGGTGTATGAGCCCCAGCACCGCATAGGTGAGACCATGGAGAGAAGTGGGGGGGGGGGGGGGGGTGAGAGAGAGAGAGAGAGCAGAGAGAGCGAAGATGATAAAAGTGTCGGGTATCAAGAAACATCTTGAGTCTACTTTTGTGTGGAAGATTTGAACGTGATATATTAGCTCTAACTGAGGGAAGTTCCATCCATCCCTGTTTCACTGTGGCTCTCAGCTCATTTGAATGGTCCTCCATTGTTCTGGCCTCTCTGGCAGTATCAGGAAGTGGATGGATGGCTTGTTTACATGTGGGGACAGAGTGCCTCTCAGTGTCTGTGAAGCTGGACTTTCCCTGCACTTTCTGGTTAGAGCATCAAAGAAATTGAACAAAGAGTTGAACTCGGACCGAGATGAGACTTTAAAGTCTGTGTGGTATTTTGGTGTGTTTTTGAGGGATTCAAAAGGGGGGGGTTCTGTCAAAAGTGACTAGCCGAAAGCAGGCTATGTCATGGGCTGGTGAGGTCATAGACTGGTGGTGATGTGAGCGAGGGGTTCGGTGCCAGCGTGTGTGTGTGTGTCATGGGTTGTGATTGTGTAAATCCTTCAAGCTTGTGCTTTAAAGGAACAAGGAACACATGCTAGTGATTGTGGGAAGAGGCTGTCATGGGCCTTACAAAGCAGCAAGGCTATCTGACAACACTTTCAATTGATCTTGGTGAAGAGGAATTCTAGTGAGGTAAGAATGGGTACCTATTCATAGACCGAGGGGGTGTCGTTTTTCCTGATAAGTTATTATATATTCATTAGCGTGTGTGTTTGAGGTCAGTGAGCCATCGGGGACATTGGTTGTAATTGTACCCTTGCCATTACCAACCGATGAAAAAGGACTCCAGGTTGATTGTGTTAAACCAGCCAGCCAGCATTAGCCGAGCTTCGACCAGGTCATCTTCCACGACCCTGAAAGGCTGCGTTCTGGGTCCATGGAGGAAGGAAGAGCCTCTAGCTGGTGGAGACTCAAGGGCAATATTATGGAATGCTGGTGACTGCAGAACTTACCCTGTGTTAAGTAGCAACAGAGTAGAGGTATTGGATAGACGTTCAAACCTTTTGGCCTTTCGTCACTCTGTAAGTGTAGTGTGTGTGTGTGTGTGTGTGTGTGCGTGCTGTAACCTTATAGCCTTGGTGATTATGGTAAGATGTAGGGGGAGACGGGGCTAGGTCACTCAACGACTGGCAGCCATTTTGTCACCTCTCTGGAACCAGAGGTGTAAAACGTCTTCTGCTTATATTGTCGTTTTATTTTCATCACTCTCTCACCTTCTGGTGACTTGTTTCAACTCTGGCCTTTGAACCTCTCCCTAAAATGACCATGACCTGTGCGTCTTCATGTTCGGGATAGTTTGAAGTCTTGACATTTTTTCATGGAGTCTGAAAGGTCACAGATCAATTCAGTTAAGTCACTCCAGCTGGTCTCTCCACAGGCTTGTGTCTGTCTGGGTGGATATCATCTCCAGATCTGTTCCTTCCGATGTCATTCTCTGGGTTTTATCTGTTACATAAGGAGATTATACGGCTTCTCTCCTCTCTGGGTCTGTGACTGGTTCATGTGTCTTCTGAGATGGTATGTTATGTGTATTTCCTTACATCCTGTGTACGAAATTGGAGGCTATTAATTGTTTGAATGCCATTAAAGAAGAACGTTGATTAATCAATGATATCCTAGTATTGCAATTCCCAAAGGAGGGAGGAAGTGTTTATTGATTGAAACACACACACACACACACACACACACACACACACACACACACACATACAGCATTATGTCTGTGTAGACAGTGTCAGGGACAGGTCAATGTTTAAACCTCCATCTAAGACACCACACAGAGGAAATGTCTCATAATAATATCTTCCTTAGTGAAAAAAACAAAAAACGTTATTTATAACATCTGGCACTTCCTCCAGCACGTCTGCCAGGCCCTTTCAAAGCCCTATAGGCGGCTGCTTACCGTGCCTGCGTGTAAATATATCTCGTAATGAGCGCTCGCGGCCTGAGGTTTTCAAACCAGTCATTTCAGTGCGGTCGCCACCGGTGAATGGTTGGATGTTTGCCCTGGTTGCCATAGTTGCGGGTCTGTGACTGACTGGAGAGTTCTGGGTCCTCCTGCTGGGAAATCATTCAACCAATCACAATCGGAGGGAAACTCCCTTCTGTCAGACAAGCTGTTCAACATGGAGGGTAATGAACACTGAGGCTAAACTAAAGTTGACACAGATACACTCAAACCCTCTTTCCCCTGAGTGAGCTTACCATGTACTTCAGTCCGGCAGTCATACCCCTGTGTTTCCAACTCAAAAGCTGAAAGATGTCATAAGCTCAGAGTCCTGTAGGTGGCGGTAGTGAGCTGGTGGGTCACCATGGTCATCTGTTCTGTTATCTGACCATTAAGCCCTCCTTCCCATCAACTCTGCCTCAACCCACACCACTATCTGTCCTATCTGTCCTGGTGTACGCTCCTTCTCCACACTGCCTAATCAATCTCCTCAATCAGGTCTGGTTGTCACCCTCTCAGGGGACATGGATCTGGGACTGGGTCGATCCAGAACCAGACATGGAGGTATCTGTGGGTTGGTGTAGAGATGGACTGGGCTTGCAGTGTTACAAACAGGCGAAACCGAAATCCCTAAATCTGCTTACAGTATAAGTCGGGAGCCATGCCCAGTGACTCTTCCCCAGTGTCTCCATGGTAGCAGGGAACAGAGGTTTGTCTTTGGAGATTTTCCACACTAATATGGCTTTGCCCTGTCAGCCGGTGGTGGGATGTCTGGGCTAACTGGTAATATGGGATTTGCGTGTGTTTCTGTCAATGTCTGGATTCACACAAGTGGGATATACTGTAAGCCTGATTCAGGTAAACAGCATATTGACCTGAATACTCATCACTGACTGGACAGAGATGGACCTAAAGAGAACAGGTTATAACAGGGATGTGCATGCTGGATGACAGGTTAGAACACTGATATCTATGGTGTCTCTGAGATCAACACAAATCTCCTGGGAAGATTGAGGTGGCATCATCTTGTTGCGACAGTTTGGTTTTGGGACCTATGCCAACACAACACGCATTCCACACACACACATTTAGTCATTTTAGTCATTTAGCAGACGCTCTTATCCAGAGCGACTTACAGTAAGTACAGGGACATACTCCCCGAGGCAAGTAGGTTGAAGTGCCTTGCTCAAGGACACAACGTCATTTCGCACAGCCGGGATTCGAACCAACAACCATCTGATTAATAGCTCGACTCCCTAACCACTCAGCCATCTGACCCCACAAACACACCTTCCTTGGGCCCATGGCTGAGCCTGGGACCCATCTCCCCTGTAACTCTAGATTACTAGATTATAATTCAGTCAGCAGCGTTGAGACAGCGCTGGCCCACGTACAGGTCTGATGTTGCAGGACTGAGCCGTCATTACCCGACAGACATGTCATCTGGTGGTGCAGCTACACACACACGCACACAGGGATACGTGTAGACTACGCTTACTGTAAACTGTCACAGACTCACGCTCACTCAGTAGCAGCACTAAAACACAATATAATCTGGCCACGAAAATACAGAGTTGTTCTGCCATAATGCATTGTATGACTGACGCTACTGTGTCTCTCTTTCTCCCTCCCTCCCTCCCTCCCTCTCTCCCTCCCTCATATGTGCTGATGACAATAACGTGGGGATCATGTTCAGGTAAGTCCCCCTTCTCAGTTTCTCGATCCCTCCCTACAGTTGTTCCAGTATCTAACCCCATGCAGCGCTACATCTCTCACAGGGTCAGACTCTAGCAGAGCCTGCAGCAGAGCACCATGCTTTGCTTGCCAAGAAGAAGTTTCTGCTGTGAGCCGTTTGCTCAGATTACCCAAGCAGGCACCTTCTCACCACTCCGTGTTCGAGTGTCTGGTATCATGTTACTTCAGTATTATGGGATGTAATCCACAAATGCCCTGATTCGCTCCTGAAAGAAATCGTGCCTATGGTGATGTGGGATGTAGGTGGGGGTGGGCTTACGCTGATAGGATGTCGTTTGAATGTTTGCCCAACAGAAAGCAGCCGCACTGTAGGGGTTACTGCAGATTATCCCTGCGGCCTGAAAATAAACGGTGTTTGATGATCTCATAAAACATCCCAGAATACTCTCTGTGCAGTGGCTTCCTTGGTTTTAATGAGAGGACAAAACATCTATACGTTAACTGTGTCATTGTCGCTTGAATCGCAGTGACAAACTTCAAGGAGACCTGGTCTTACTTCCACAACAGTAGCCTCTAATCTCTGACCGATTTGTTGTGTCACCAAACACGACACTCTAAACGCCGGCTCATCTGTTGTCTGTGTTCTAGAACGTTCTCTCTCTTTGACGTTGTCCTCCACAGAGCAATACGACACTGGTGTCCTACTGCAGTTTAACAGAGTTCCCAGGTTCTGAGTCAACATGACTAGCCTGTGTGAGCCACACAGGTTTTCCTTTATTAAGATGTATGGGCTGTGCTTTTGGGTTAGGGTTAGGAAGGCTAAGGTCACCCAGCTTGGCTTTTATCAGTCCACCCGTGTCAAATCAAAGATCACCGCATTGAAGGGTGATGCTGACTCCAGTCATGCTGTCAAGGTCCTGCTTGAAGGACGGCTGGCCTTTTAGGGGAAATTGTTTTTTTTGAGGAGGGGGACATGTTAAAGGCAGGATAGGTCAGTTTTGAAAACCTAACAATTTTAGCTTGAGTTTGAAAGGGTTCAAACCCAAATATCCCATAAAGGCAGGGTAGGTATCCCAAATGACCTACCTCGCCTTTAAGGACGCTGCCTCTACCCGGGGGTGAGGTAGGCCTATACTTGAGTGTGTGCATTGTTCCGTCTGCCTGTTGGGGCTCTAGGTTAATAAGAGATCGTTTCCAGGGTTGTGTTTTGTAGCATTCTCATTTCACATGTTCACTCATGCAGAAGAACTCTGCCAGACACGCGCTAATCAACGGCTAATTGACTACATCTGGTACCGGCCCAGATGTCACATCCTGCAACCTGCACCAGAGTGGGATTAGACGTGTGCATGCATGCACGCGCAGACACATGCAATGATGCTGTTCTTGTGTGTGTAAGTGGAGTATTCATGCTTTTAGCACAGCATTGATTGCTGCACTCACGATTACTCCTACACACACTTCTTGATAACCCCCTCCTTGTCACCATGTTGGTGACAACTGCCCAGGTTAAATATAGCTAGACCAGTTAACATGTCTGCTTCTGTCCCATCTTCTAACATCGGATGTTAGGGATGGGTAAGTCGTAACTTTTCTTATCGAGTTTGGTCCCAAAAAATAGTGTTGACGTATTAAGTATCTTTGATTTTCTCCCCCCACACTATCTAGACCCAGTAGCTAATCGTATTTTCCCAGTCAAAAGAACCCATTAGATGTCCTCATAGGAAATCAATATCTGTGTCCATTCAGCTCTTCGGTCCACTGCCCAAATGCTGCGTCCTCACAAACTGAGTTTCACTCACTCACTGTCCCTTAGTCTTTTATCTGTCGGTCTTAAGTGTTCAGTTTGTTTACGGTCCATGCTCTGCATAGAATCCCTACAGATGTTTAAGTGGGCTAAACAATGTAGCTGTGTCGCTAGCAGCGATTAGCTTTCAACGTTTAACACAAAGAGGCTAACTCAAACGTGTAGACTTTACCGCTGGCTTAACAGTTCAGTCGCTGGGTCAGTTATGGTGCCTGTGCCTCGCTACAGTCCCTGATGACTGATTCAAAAGAGTTAGTTTGGAGCGTTGGGGAGCTGCTGTGCCACAGGCTGGTTCTGATAACAAACAGTTGAGTCGGGGGGATTAAGTGATTATGTTTGATCACAGCACAATAGGCAGCCTCAAGCCAGGGCCCCCCTGCCTCAATCTGAACTGCTGACTGACCAACTTCACTACAATCACAAACCCATGTGAGGGTATGTATGTGTGTGTCTGCATGTGTTTGTCCAAAATCTGGAAAGTGTGTGTGAGAGAGAGAAAGGGGGATGGGGGGGGGAGGCAGAGAAGGCAGGGCTTCTATCTCTCTACTTTTTTGGGAGGGGGGTGAGGGGAGTGGCAGTAGATGGAGAGGGCAGAACGAGAGAGAGAGAGAGAGAGAGAGAGAGAGAGGGAGGAGGGGTCGTGGGGGTTTGTAAAGCAGCTTCCTGTGGTGCACACGCTGGCTGGCTGCCACCCTGAGCGTGTGTGTGCTGGATTGAGAGAGAGAGAGAGATGGAGCTAGAGACGGAGAAAGAGGAGCACGTGAGTCCGTGTCGGAGTTCCTGTGTTTGAGCGCTTTGACAGAGGGGTGCAGAGAGAGGGAGACCCGGAGAGGGAAGGAAGGAGGGGAAAGAAGAGAGAAAGAGGGAGAAAGAAAGGGCATAGGGAGGGAAAACGGCTTCTGCCATCGGAGGATTCACCTTGGACGTACGTGAAGTTAAAGGACGAGCCATGTTCTGTCTGAAAGGTAGGACTGTGTGTGTGTGTGTGTGTGTCTGTGTGAGGGAGAGAGAGAAGGAGAGAAACACCATGGAACTTTTCTGCCAGAGTGGAGACAAAGGGACGCTAACTCCATCTTCCGGGCAGAAACATTCTCTCCATTCTGTCACAGCAGTTTCCTCTCCACATGTTCCTCTTTGTGTTCCTTCTTCACCCGTAGGAAGTCCTTTCGTTATTCCTCTCATAATACTTCCACCTCCCTGCTCTCTCTGTATTTCCCTTCATCTCACACTGTACAGAGAGTGTGGTATGGTTGAAGGATTGTGTTCACTGAGTAGAAAAGTACAAGTCTGCTTCTTTCATCGATATAGGAAACATATATGAAACAGGTGTTTTTAATATTCATGCGAGAGGGTATTTTATAAGTTAGCATGCCTTTGCTATCGCATGATATTTGTGAGAGTGTGTAGCCTGCTCTCTTCCAGTTGTCATTTGTATACGGCTAAATATGCAAGCGTGGAGTGTCTTGTGGTATGTGTGTGTGTGTGTGTGTGATTCTCAGTAGCAGCTGGAAAAGTAGCTGTTGCTGTTGTTCTGTTCTGAGAGTAGTGAAATGTGTCTGCCAGAGTAATGTATGTCTGTCTTTGTCTGTCTCGGACTCTTGACTCTTGTCTTGTTGACTTTTTAAAAGGTTTTGCAGTGACTTTTGCAGTGATTGGTGTGTACCTTGCTTCACCACTAATAAAATTACTACTTTGCACACACACATTCTCTGACTCATACCCGGGAGACACAGACATGCAAAGACACATTGATTTGGTTGGCACTGGTTCATGACAAACAATGGTCAGACATATACCTATCTGGATCCAGAGAGCTGCGATTGGCTGGACTGGAAAGGTCAAAGAGCATCTCAAATCCACCCAGAGGTCCACAGTTTGGGATCTGTAGTCTGTAGGTGATCTTGCCAATTGAGAGGAAAAAGGGGTAGGAAGCATCCTTCAAAAAACACTTCCTGTTTCCCACCAAGCCTGTGGTGTTACTTCCCAGGGATGTTTGACCTCACTAGACATGATCAGTCGGGGTTGCCAGGTTTAGAGTTTTACACTAGACATGATCAGTCGGGGTTGCCAGGTTAAGAGTTTTACACTAGACATGATCAGTCGGGGTTGCCAGGTTAAGAGTTTTACACTAGACATGATCAGTCGGGGTTGGCAGGTTTGGAGCCCACAAGACGCATCGACTCCCTCCAGCTTTTTACACCATCCAGCAGCAGCAGCCCCTTTCAGGTTGCTTGCCAGGTTTAGATCACATTGCACGTTTTCTGGGCTGTGTGGTCGAGTGCAAATTCTCTTATCTGTCCTGACATGACTGAAGCCAGGAGCAAAGCTCTGCTCTTTAGTGGAAGCTCTTGGCTCGGTAGCAGGACCAGATTTTGGCGTGAGTTTGGGGGATGTTACAGTCATCTCCTCTCAGTGTTCTGTTCTAATCGAATATGTTCATCCAGAGAGTGTGATTGTGTGGGGCTCGTTGAAGGGTTAGGGGAGTAGAACTTGTGATCCGAGTGGATGGGATTTCCCTTCACACACATCATGACATTTCTTACAAGTTGAAATGGTTGATGCTGTGCCATTGGGACTAAATGCAATTTGCCCGCCCGTGTTTGTGAATGCAGGCTTAGCCCCGTGAAGCTAACATAGTAATCATGTGCTTGGGTTAAAGGCCGATGAGTCTAGTTCAGATCAGTCGGGTTCAGCTGACAACCCTCTCGAGCCAGCTCAGAACCCGCATTTGCATCGGCTAAGCTGGGATCCTGCCATGTTCCAGTAGGTTCCGTGTGGAAGCATTACAGCACCATATCCAGAGGATTCACCTGTCTTTAGTGAAGAGCTTTTACGGCTTCTATCAAGGGAAAGCGATATTACGAACAAAGTGAATGAGATCTAGCAGCCCGTTCTAGCAGTGTCCAGTCTCAGAGGGCAATGTTGTTTTCACGATGGTATGGTGCTGTATGCCGGTCTGGTGATGTGCGTGTCATTGGAGCAGATGTACCCTGTAGTGACAGGATGCCCACTTATGAAGGAATATCCATCCATTATGGATATTCTGCATGTATTAGGCTGGATATGATCTATCTACTCAGCTAACAGAATAGGCAGGTTTAAATATGCCTTCTGATGGATTGTGGGATAAGCTGGCTGAGGTTTTAGTTCTACTGGACAGGCTTACAGTGTTATTGGGTAGATTTGAAGCACAAACTTTTACTGCAGAGCTGACTGAATAACTGCCAACTCACTTCATTCTTGGCCACATGGGAATTCCAGGCTTGCCCGTGGGTGTGTGTGTGTCGCTTGTGTGTGCTAATCAGGCGTGTGTGCATGTGTCCATATGTCCTTCTTCCCCGGAGCACGTGTTTGTCTTTTTGTCACGGAGAAATCATTTTGAGGGATTGCACTTTTGTGTCTGTGTGTGTGTGTGTGTTCACGCGTGCGTGTCTGTTAGAGAGAGATGTCGAGGCGAAGGCGGTATGCGTGTGAAGTGTGTGTGAAGTGAGTGTGTGGAATGCGTCTCCCTGCAGGTCCACACACTCCTGGGATGGTGCTGTCTCTGTGTAGCCCTGTCAGGCTTGGAGAGGCCGGCCCACACATCAGTGTGTCCATGGGCAGGCCTGCAACCAGGCTGCACGCCTATATTTAACCTCCTCTCCAACTCCTGTTTAGGAGAGGAGGAATGTGACGACCTTCTCCAGACCACCACTCGCTGTCCTCCGTGCAGCCAGCTTGAAGTTCTTCCTTATTTCTTTTTTTACTGAGGGGAAACAGTGTGGGGGTTTGCTGCTTAATTAAAAACTGCAGAGAACCTGTTGGATGGGATTGAGAAGATTAGCGCTTTGGGAATTTGGGGTAAGTGGGGAGGAGGGGGGGGGGTAGCTTCCCCTCGTCAGTGGGGCGGATTAAAGAGGAGAGAAGGTCTCTTTCAGCTGTGGCGTCCTCTAATATACTGGGCACCGTAATGGCCGGCGAGGGCAGGGGTCGTGACTCGTGACCTCCCCGACCCAGGTGTGACCCCATGTGACCCTGTAGGCTTGCTGGTGGATGTTCTCACACCAGATGTGAGCCGCCTCAGAAGCCAAACAAGATCATTTGAGTTTTGACATCTTGGATGGAGAAGGGACAGCTGTGGCTTGCTAATGATGTCAAAATGTGTTGAACGTGGCGGAAAGTTCCATAGCTCAAAATTGATTGTTTTCATTCCCTGAAGCTGCGTTTTTGAAGCCTGGGAACCAGACCATTCTGCAAGCTCATGTTATATTTGCTCTGGCAGATGGGTCTGGTCCCTCTCTCATTCAAACAGATTTCCTTCCGACCAGAATCTGGTCTGGCCAATCACAACTGTTTATCTGATATGGGGCGAATTTAATACATTGGTACAGAGGAGCGCCGTTGAGTCATTTTAACAACCAAGATGATGTTTTGTTGTTCTGATTGGTAGTATCTAGGCTATCCAATTGCATTCAGAGGCCTTTTGGTCTCTGCCCGTTGATAATTCCCTTTGGAAAATGAAAATGTGTCGAGTGATGCCAGGCAAGAATTAAGTTTTTGTTATTGAAAATTGAATGAAATTGAAAACAGCTCTCAGCAAAGCCAGTTTTGTAGATTTAGCTGTTTATTGTATTTTTGTAGTACATTTAAAAGCTTTCCAAGTTACTGCCCAGCTGACAATTGCAAAGTTTCCCTAATCTTCAGGATTCCTCAGCTTTGGATTGGGAGACAATTAGTTTTTTTTGCAGTAGTTCCATTAGACAATGGCTTGACTGAGTTCTGTAGAATTTTTTTGTTGTTGCAGGACACAAAGTTTGGAAAAACAATGGCTAAAATCAGACAAAGTGTTTTTTTTGGCAGGGACAATAGCTATGTTGGCTAGGTTGTTGATAAGCTTTGGTAGACAATGGTTAAGTCCAGAAGACAGTGGATGACTTCCACAGACACAGTGACAGCATGAAGACCCAGCATGTATGGAATCCTCTCTCCCCATTCAGACTCAAGGGTCTCCCTGGCAACCATTGTCCCTCTCTCTCAGCCTTCCGTTCCCCCCCCCCCCCCCCCCCCCTCCCACCACCACCACCTCCACCGCCAACCACCCTCCACCCGTTTACACACTAATGCACTTGACGAAATACACACGTGCATGTATGTGAATAGACACTCCCGTGTACACACCATGGTTGAGCCCTGTCCCGGCTTGAACTGTGGTTCAGCAGCAATGGCATTGTCTTGGACAGCCCACACACACAAACACACACACCCCTCCTGACTCCCTGGCCCATAATCCCCATTCAGAACTAGTGGTCTGTGAGAGTCTGGTAACTTTGCATGCTGGGTTAAGGGAAGACCTGAACATTCACAGCCATCTGACGCATACACTCTCTGACACACCCTGTCTGTCTGTCTGTCTGCCTGTCTGTCTGGCTGTCTGTCTGTCTGTCTGTCTGTCTGTCTGTCTGTGAGCCCCCACAGTTGGTGTGTGAGGGTGTTTCTGAGTGTCAGTGCAGAAGCGCCCTCTTGCTGTGCTGATGATACCATTACTGTGTGTGTGTCCACATTGCTCCATACCCCCCACTGGGCTCTGTGTTAATGCGAACCTGGTGAACCGAAACTGTGTGTGTGCAGTGTACTAGCCTGGATTAGAAAAGGATCTACATGGTTAAATGCACGTAGATCTGTGTTGAGTGCCTTGGCCTGCCTACATTGTGTGTGTGTGTGGGTTGGCTCAGCTATAAGTGTGATTTGGCAATGCGGCTGCTATGGAAATGATAACCTTTGGTAAATGTTTTGCTGTAATGCCCCGGTCATCTGCCGTGGCTTTGGTTTGACTCTCTCTCTTTCACACACACACACACACACACACACACATACACACACACACACACACACTCACTCTCTCTCTCTCTCTCTCTCTCTCTCTCTCTCTCTCTCTCTCTCTCTCTTTCACACACACACTCTCTCTCTCTTCTCTCTCTTTCACACAAACACACACACACTCTCCCACACACACGCACACGCTCTCTCTCTCACACACACACAGGAAGGACACATTTCCAGCTCATTGGAACGTTCTGTCTGATTTCCCTGCTGGGTCAGACGTCTTGGCAGCCTCTGCCTCTCTGTCTCCTTCCCCAGCCAGGGTGACAGCTGACTGGACTCAGATCAGCTCAGGGCTGGGCTGGGCTGGGCTGGGCCCACCCGGTGCTTGGATCATATCACCTGATGTAAATTCACCTGGAGACGGATGGAGCTGATTGCAGAGTGAGTGAGAACAGCACCACTAGAGGGAGCTGTTGTGCCTTCTCTCTGTTGGTCATAGACAAGCAGAGCTGCTGACCAGCATGCCAAGTCTTCTCAGACAAGCTTAATACTGACTAACCAATATACACACAGCTGGCCTGTAGAGAGATACACACATACACACACTCCAACACAGGTGAAGCGGTACATAAGCAATGACCCGTAAAGAGTTTGTTTGTCTCACTCTGTCCGTCTCTCTGTTTCAGCCTGTCAGTCTGTTCCTGTCTGTATCAGTCTGTCTGTTCCAGTCTGTCTGTTCGAGTCTGTCTGTTCGAGTCTGTCTGTATCAGTCTGTCTGTATCAGTCTGTCTGTATCAGTCTGTCTGTATCAGTCTGTCTGTATCAGTCTGTCTGTATCAGTCTGTCTGTTTCAGTCTGTCTGTTTCAGTCTGTCTGTTCCAGCCTGTCTGTATCAGTCTGTCTGTATCAGTCTGTCTGTATCAGTCTGTCTGTATCAGTCTGTCTATCAGTCTGTCTGTTCCAGTCTGTCTGTATCAGTCTGTCTGTATCAGTCTGTCTGTTCCAGTCTGTCTGTTCCAGTCTGTCTGTTCCAGTCTGTCGGCCTAAGTCTGTTTTGTTCATTTACCTGTCTGTCCTTTTGCAATGTTTTGCTCATCTACTTTGTCTGCTAGGTATGTCTGTCTGTGAGTGACTGGAAGCCTCAGTTGTAAAACCTCGGTTTGAGTGTGTTTTAGAACCCATCAGTATGCAGGTGTGTGTGTGTGTGTTCGTTTGCCAGTTGAGGTGATCAGCACACACACACAGACAGTGGGTGGGTTACACAGTTAATTAGGTGCAGTACGGCGTCCATCTGTGCGGGTGTGTGTTCAGTAAGGAGACTAGGGCTGGATAATCTGGGTTTACAGATTAGACCCTGCAGTGGACAGCAAGAGAGGGAGGAGGAGGAGAGATGGTGTGGATGGAGAGTGGACAGAGCTGGTGGTCAGCCAGAGGAAGAGGAGGAGGAGGAGGACACAGTGTTCCTGATCGGAACTTTCTGGACGTTATTTGTGGTCCCATCCCAAAAGAAATGGTGGTCCTATCAAAAAAAATTGGAATCCATGTTTTTTGTTGTTGTTTTTGTTAGTCTTCGAGGCCGAAAAGTTTGTTTTTTTGGAGAGTACGTATTTGGCGGGGCACGACGACGACTGGGCTGTTTTAGTTTGAATCCTATGCTGCTGGTTCTGGAGATGGTGCTTGTAATTTGACACTGCATATTGGCCACTGCTTTGTCAGGAAAATCAATGCAGGTCAGTAGGAACCCCTGAGAGAGAAAGAGGGAGGGATAAAGAGAGAAAGAACAAAACCCGGGAGGAGGAGCTGGCAGCGGAGGAGGGAGGGAGGGGGTGGGGTGAAGCGGCCTTTTTGGAGATTGGGGTCTGGTGGAGGAAGTGGGGGATGGAGGTCCCCTGTGACTTGCAAAAAAAATGAAACACAAAAGCCTTCAAACCCCCTTTCACAGTAGAGGGAGAGGGAGAAGATAAAGGGAGAGAGAGAGAGAAATCGAAATAAAAAGGAAGGGGGAGCCTTTTGAAGTTTGGGGGACGAGAGGGAAAGAGGGAAGACAAGGCTGCACACACACACACACAACCCCCCTACCCAAAAGGGGAGGGACTGAGAGAGGGGTCGTGTGAGGAGAGAGCGGGAGGGAGGAGAAGGGTCTTTGGGGGTCTTAGCTCGTGGCCGGGGATGATCACATATGTGCAGTGTCTCTCCTCGGAGCCGGTGGTCAGCTGCTGGCACAGGGCCTGCTATGAGGACCCAGCAGAGAAGCTGCCCCCTCGCACCCCCACCAAGATGGGCAACAGCCTCCAACTCCAGCTCCAGGCTTCAGGCCCGGTTAGGCCCGAGGGCAGCCTGCGACGGCGCCTGCTGTCAGTCAAGGTGCACCACAGACAGGACTCTCTATGGACGCCTAAACCGCTGCTAGGACCTGTGACCAAGGGCTCGCCCGGACACACGTACACCTACCAGGATGGCAAAGGTAGAACCTAATCTTCTTCTTTAGACACAGGGGATCGATGGAGTTTGTAGTTCATAACGGTGGCTGTAGTCCTGTAGTGGTTGTTTCGATGGTTGTGTGTATAGAAGAGTGTGTCTTGAGGTTAGGTGTCATAGAGTACATATCTTCATACACACACACTTTGGCCTGACTCGTTCACTAAGAAGACTAGCAGGAGTTGCGCCAGGACTGTTCTGGTACTGTGCTGGCGCGGGTCTGCTGGGTCTCAGTCTAGTGGGGGCGCAGAGAGGAACACTGCTGTCGACCCAGAGACGGATCAGGTGTGGAGGGTCTGGATAGCTCATCTCATACTGGACTGGATTGATCTTGTCAGGGAGCTGGGGGTGTAGAAGATGCAGGTCTGTGTAGTTGTGGTGGCTGGAGGGGGCATGTGGTCCAGCTTTCCCCAGCACAGCTTTGTCGCCTCTCATTATGTGATTTGCATCCCTCGTAATTGTGTGATCTCTGCCGTCTGTCTGTGTGTGTGTCTCTGTGTGTGTGTGTCTCTGTGTGTGTGTGTCTCTGCGTGTGTGTGTGAGAGAGAGTGTGTGTGACTCCTTGGTCTGTAGGCGTGTGGTGGGACCGCGGCCCAGATTGTGTGGGGTGACCGGTATGACCTTTGACCCCCCCTGAGTGATAGCGGAGGGCATCGGGAAATTCTCTGGTTGACCCCTTTCACTCTGACCCATCCATAAGCCATAAACGATGTGGACGTGAGGACACACGTAGCCTAGCCTATAAAGTGTGTGTGTGCTAGGAGGCTGTGTATTACTAAGCGTGTGTGTGTAATGTGTATTACTATGTGTGTCTGTGTGTGAATGACATTATTACAGATAGTCAAATATGGTCACCCCTGGGAACCCGGGACAAAGACTAGCAGCTGGGGGTGACGGGCCATCTCTGTCTGGGGGTGGTGGAGGTGACCCACTTTCACCTAGAGCAGTGAATAAAGGAGTGATCAGACACTGACAGTGGACAAAAGACGACAGGAGAGAGAGCGAGAGCGATAGATAGAGAGAGAGAGATAGAGAGAGAGATGGGATGATAGGGGTATGAACCCCTATCATTATTATCTTTAATTATACAAAGAGATTTCTCCTAGTGAGCATGTGTAAATGTGCTCAAACAAGCATGTGTGTGTGTGTGTGTGAATCCCTTCTTCCTGTGCATTTAGTGTAACAATGGGCCAGCCCGTCCCCTTGCCAGTCTTGTCTAACGCACCATGACAGATCAAGATGTCTCCAGCAACACACACTGGTCTGTGTTTGGGGACAGTAGGGTGTGTTTGGATACAGTAGGGTGTGTTTGGGGACTGTACAGTGTGTTTGGGGAGAGTGGGGTGTGTTTGGGGAGAGTAGAGTGTTTCTTTTTTATACTGTAATTCGGTCTTGCTACAATCCCCTTTACTTCTTTCACTTAGGTTATCGACTTCATTTTTACTGTCCCTGTTCCCTTTCGCTCTGAACTGTACTTCTCTCTTTTAGTCTCTCTCCCTCCCCCTCTCCTCCTCTTCTCTCTCCCTCCTGCTGGGTTTTCTTTCTTACCGGTTTAGAGGTGGAGCAGGTGTCACCATAGATCCCCCATAAGCCCTCAGTGGGCACGCTGGCCAACCCATCAGCCAATCACAGCCAATGACCCCCTAGGGAACAGGACCTGAGTAAGACCAGTCCTCAACAACAGTAATGGGATGGCTCTAAATGAAATGTATTGGCTTCTCTCTCTCTCTCTCTCTCTCTCTCTCTCTCTCTCTCTCTCTCTCTCTCTCTCTCTCTCTCTCTCTCTCTCTCTCTCTCTCTCTCTCTCTCTCTCTCTCTCTCTCTCTCTCTCTCTCTCTCTCTCTCTACCTTCCCTCTGTCACCCTCTCTGAATAACAGAACTAGACGCTCAAGCCGTAAGTGCTTTGACCCAGTTGGACGTCGCCTAAGTTTAACCGTGGTCAAGGTGACACAGTGACCGGTCGTTCTGACTCACCGTGTCACCGTTCAGACAAGCAAGCTGCTCCTTCTGCTCAACCTGGCGTGCGGCCAGCCTTCACCTCGACCGGCCACTTACTAACTCTCAGAGAGAAGCTGCCACACTCAGGCTCCTTAATGTGTGCGAACGCTTTAACGTACCTGGGGTCATATGTGTGCGGGTTCCTGTGTGTGTGTGTGTGTTGTTGGCCCTGTGCTGAGAGGCAGAAACACTAAGAAAGTTGTCTTTCTGCCTGATGAACTCTGCTGGAGAAACAGTCACAAAGAGGCATTGTTACTCATCACCCCCCCCCCCCCCCCCCACCTTCACACACACTCTCAGAAAACCACCACTTGCAGGTTAGGGCACAATGGCATGTGTACCTGACACCGCAGATTTCAGTAGGATAAACCAGAGGGTTAAATCCGTTGCCCTGTTTGTGTGTGTGTTTCCACCATGTTTGTGTGTATATGTGTGTATGCGAGTGTGTGTCCACCATGCTTGTGTGTGTATGTGTGTATGCGAGTGTGTTTCCACCATGCTTGTGTGTGTGCGTGTGTGCTTGTAGTGGGGGTGGGAGGGGGCAGTCAGCTGTGTAATCAGGGCGATGGTGTGTGTGTGTTTAAAGAAGGGTTAGGCTTCTGCCTTCTCTGCTAAACATAGAGTCATTGTCCTCCCCTCTGTAACATTACCTCAGACTGTTGAGGCTGACTGACTGACTGGTAGACTGACTGGCTGACTGGCAGGAAGGCTGACTGGTAGACTGGCTGTCTGACTGGAACTGGAGGGCTGGCTGGCTGGCTCTATCCTGTGTGTGAAAGAGTACTTGCACCCTGACTGAATCCCTCACTTCCCTAATTCGATTTCTCTGTGAGTGATTGTCCACTCTGGTGCTGGGCGTGTGTGTAACAGACACACTCCAGGCTGGTTAGGGTGTAACAGACGGTGTGTGTGGGGGGCTAGTTCAGCCTAATGCGTCTTCCATCATGGCTAACAGATCTAACTGAGTCATCAGTGATGGGTAGAGGAGGTGTAATGGAGGGAATTGATTGCACCAGGTTGTTCAGACGTCTGTGTACGTTTGTGTATTTAAAAGTTTATTATCATTAAATGCTCTGGAGCAGTCTCCTCTATTTGAGCTTTACTCAGATGTGTGTGTTCACATCCCCCTAGTGACCATGCATGTGTACTACACCGTGGTGAGGCTCTGCAAAGAGTTAGGGTCTAAGCTAGTGCGTGTGTTGATCTGACACGGACTCTTCTGAAAAACGGAATGCCCGTAAACTAAAGGTCAGGATGGGTTCAATTTCCTGAATGTGTTTAGGTGTGTGTGTGTGTGTGTCTGTAGCCTTATTCTGGTCTGCTAACTGTCTGCCTCTGACGTGGCTAGCCTGATCTGACACATTTTCTTGAATGACCCTTCTGATCACAGGGAGCTCTGCTCTGGCCCAGGCTGCTCCTCCAGAGGGCTTTCTGGGTTCCACTCACTCCCAACTCCCTCTCTCCCTCTTTCCCTCTCCCTCTCTCCCTCCCTCTTCACTAATCTCGCCGGGTTCTTTCATGATGCAGAGGCTCTAAGATGCAGAGTACACAGGAGTGCTTCAGTTGGCTTCTATACTCTCTGTCGGCCTGTGTTCGGAATTCTCTCTCCCACCCTCAGCCTTTCCCCTCAGCCTTCTTTCTCAGCCCCTAGGCCACCTCTCTGCCTCTCCTTTAGCCTCAGTCCCCCGTCTCAACCTTATCTCCTAGCCCCAGGCTCTGTTCCCCAGCCTCAGCCTCAGCCCCAGCCCCAGCCCCAGCATCAGCCCCAGCCCCAGCATCAGACCTGCCCAGCCCAGGCTGATCCCCCAGCCTGTTCTGATGGAATCAGCTGGAGGTTCCATTAAGCCCGAATGAGAAAAGCTAACCCGGCCTCTCTAGCTCATGTTCCCCTATAGAGACTCATTATAATGGAGAAGGGAAGGGTGTGTGTGTGTGTGTTGGGGGGGGGGGGGGGGGGGGGGTAATTCTGTCTTTGAGATTTGTCCCTTCCATGGCAACCCTATTTTTGGTAGACTTTTACTTGAATGGAAAAGACATGACTATAAAATAAACTAAGATCTAATGAGAACATAAAAAGCACATGAGGCCTGAGATATGGACATCATTACTGGTTCTAATTAGTATACATTTGTATGTATTGTATTCACAAAGACTCCCCAGGACCTAATGCCACTTCATTCAATGTGAATGCCAGCCCTATTTCTGTAGTTACATACATTCACCACATGGTGTCACTATATTACCAACCACTAGTACCTCAATTCCAACCACAATCCTTGGTTCACAATCTATGTCCTTTTGCTTAATATCGGTTTTAGGAGGACTCATATATTTATATTTGCTTAAAAGGATTTAGCGAACAAATGGGATGAACATTAGCATATTGATATCATTATGTCAGGCACCTCCGTGAAACGTGCATCAGATTGATTACCTATCAGGAAGAAACACACATTTATCTTCGAAAAAAAGATGGTAGGCGTCACGTCAAATTAAATCTCGGAATTACGGAGGTCTTTAAAGTGGGATATTTGATCAGCGGAGGACCCCGTTTTCCCTGGGGACCCATCAAAGGGGCGCACTCACTGTATTCAAAGGAAACCTCCCTCTCTCTCTATGAATCCATCCATCCATAATGGCTCAGCTGTGGGTGGAGGAGGTGGGGAGGAGAGGGAGGGAGATGGAGGGAGGGATAAGAGGTTTTTTACGAGGGAAAGAGGGACTGGGGGAGAGAGGGAGGGGATAAGGGGTGCCAACCTCTCTCCCAGACAAGGTCTTTGGATAGGATTAGTAGTGTGTGACCCCAGGAGAACGCGCGCACACACACACACACACACACACACAAACCTGTTTAGCTCTTGGACAAGGATACCCCTGTCTGTTTAGACAGATGACACCCCCAATCCTAGAAAGCTTAAAGTGTATGTGTGTGCCCGTGTGTGCATATGTGTGTGTGTGTGTGTGGTGATACTGATCCCTGTAGTCTCATTATGACTATGCTGTCTATCCCTACTCTCGACATGCTTTTAGAGACTTTTTAATAGTCAGGTTGTAAAGTGTACATCCAGCTCCTAGCTCTGCTCCATCCTGCACACTGGGAAAGGGTCACCCTCACAGACTCACTGGTCTTCCACAAGCAGCGCACGGTCACCATTCAATACACAACCTCAGCCCCTTGTGGTCATGACATCACCTGGCCTGGTTGGTTCTGGTTCAAACCGGCACGCACAGGGAGAATATCAATATTGCATTTGTGTTTGTATTGTACAGTGTGTTGGGGATTAGCTCAGCTATTTTGACTGTCAACACCAGGATGAAGCAGGGCCTGGTTGACAGGTGGCAGGCTGGTTATGGGAAGTCCCTCTTCAGAGGACAGAGTTGGATGACAGGAGTTCTGTGTGAATGTCAACTGGCCCGGGTGTTGTGTAAAGGCTGATCAATTCTGTACAAGTTCTATTCTGGTTGCCCCATGCACATACAGTACAATCTATTTATCTCTCTCTCACGCGCGCACACACAGCAGAGACAAATCGACGGGGGGTAGAGGTCAATCTGATCGATACGATTGACCGGATGGCATGGCGGATTATGGGAAATCAAAACTGATCTCTGGCAGGCCACCAGGCCCTGTATCAGACCCCCATATCCACCATCTCCGATTGGCTCAATCGCTCCGGTGCCAGAAGTGTGATTGGTTCGGGCACTTCCTGTGTCTGTGGCTTGGCCAAACATGACCCACCACTGCTGTTGGTGAGGAAAGGGATAGGATGGAAAAGTGGGTCACATTGTACTGGACCTATCACACACACACAGTAGCTTACAATGGCTCTATAACCCACTTCCCTTCATTACCTCAACATCCGCCTCCCACCCTACACACAGACACACACTCAGACATGCTCATCCAGTAAACCCCAGGCAAGCCCCATCTGTGGCTTGCTGCTTGGCAGCCCTGAGCGAGCGGAGGCACTTAACCTATATGAGCCCTGTCTGACTGGAGGAATGACAGCAGCACCTCTCAGCTAGCCACGCGAGCTAACGCTACCCTGCCATAGACACAGATGACTCTAAAGGTCATCATATTAGCCTATAGCCTGCCAAGCTTAGTCAATGTAATGTTGGCCAGCCAGCCAGGCAAATCATGCTAATTAATCATCACGCTAATAATTGTGGTTAGACTAGCCAGGCTTTACCCTGTTGGGCATAGCATTGATGACATTAGCGTGATTTAGCCTAGCCCACGCTAACCTCTCCTTTTTTAATGAACCAGTTCGTTAACCTGCAGTATGACAGTCACTCTGTACATGCTGTGGTGCTACGGCAACCAACTCACGTCTGTGTCCGATTTATTGTGATGTGTGTCTCTGAGGCTAATTAAATAATTGCATTAATGGATGGCAATGAGAGTGTTATGATGTAGAGCGGTGCATACACACACACACACACACACACACACATGCCCTCAGGAGAGAGGAGCAGACAGGCCTGGAGCTGAAATGTAGGTCAGGAACTCAGCATATGCACTGAGAGGGGAGATGAATGGTGTGTGTGTGTGTGAGTGATGGAGACAGAGAGATGTAGGATGCTGGTACAGGCTACATTCTGACCATTAGGCTGCATGAAGCCACAAGGCTCCCTCTTGCAATATCGGTGTAACAGATTAGAGGACAGACAGAGCGCGCACACACACACACACAGTAGAAACACGCACAAATGATGGATTTCACAGAGCCTGCTGTAAAGCACAGCACCGCACAGGGGAATTATCATCCTATCAGTATGCATAGGAAAGAAATGGATACATGCACACACACACACACGCACGCATAAGACATGGACACACACACCCTTGTCATGCCGAGGATATATTGATGTGTCTAGTCCTGAGAGGAAAGTCTTAACTGTGAGTGGCTTTTCAGTCGATAATCGAGGAGTCAGGCAGGCTTGTCGGTAATGCTCTCTAACTACAGACCTTAGAGGGCCTGACCCCAGCTGCCTGTCTGCCCCATACACTGGTATTATTAGTCCCTCTGAGCATGTTCGCACACATACACACACACACACAGTGCTACTACACACACTACCTGCCAGACCAGGATTGACATGGATATTTATGTGCAGACAATACTGCGAAGTATCGACCGTCTATCGAGAGAACAGAAAGTGAGTGAGAGTGTTTGGAGAAGGGGCCGTACCATTTGGAAAATCTGTGACGCCAATCCAGGTGGATGTTGTGGGGGGGTCCAAGCCAGCTGGCCACGTTGCAGTGTTTGTGTTGATCAAGAGGCTGTGTTTTCAGCTGCTGCACAAGGGAAAGGGATTCTGGGCTCCGTGGTGTTCCCACCAGGCTATTCGGGGGTCAGGGAGGGGAAGTAGTTAAATAGAGGTGATTTAGACCCTCCTGTAAGAGAGGCGGATAGACGGGGCACAAATCTTTACTGACAGAGGGGCATAGAGTGCCCAGGGCAGGGAACCAAAATGCCACCATGTCTTCAGGGCCCCTTAAACAGGAGCACAAAGCGGCTGCCTCGTAAAATAGCAATGTTTAGAAGGCCCGCTCTACAGGGGGGACACATTTAAGTGCGACACGGCTTCATTTATATGTCACTGAAGCTAACATTTATGAGGGCCCCAGGCCCCCTCTTTTGAATGTGTACGGGGGACTAATTGAAGCAATGCTCAGCTCAACATGTTTGGCTCCACGTCAGCATTGTTTGTGCTCTTCCAGCCTTGCCTTGGGTGAGGTGGGGGGGGGGGGGGTGCTCATTGGTTGATTACACTAACGAGCTGGCAGGACACCCCCACAGGTGCTGTAGAGTGGTACGATCCACACACTCACACATTTTCTTCCATTCCCTCTCCCACAGACACAAACATGCGCTCACACACACACACACTTTCACAGAAACACACACACACACACACACTATACCAACCAGATAGAATTTCAAAGGGCCAGCAGGAAAATCGTCCGGGTCAGTCGATGATGGAGAGAAAATTAGGCATGACCGTTGACCCTGCTGAGCTTTTGTGTGTGTGTGTGTGTGAGTGTGCATCCGCGTGTGTGAGTGTTTGATTCCCCCTGGATAAGATATTCATAATCACTCGTGCGTTGTAAATAAATCAACTCCTGTGCGCTCTCGTTCCAATATCCCTTTGTTCTCCTTATGTCCCCTCCCTCCCTCCCTTCCAATCCATCCATCTTTTTCTCCATCCTCTCCTCTTCTCTCTCTTGGTTGTTCTCCACTTTCTGGGTATTCTTTTATGGATTGGGATTGGTTTTTGAACTTCTAACATGAATGCAGCCTCTCTCCGTCTCTCTCTCCCTCTCTTCCCCAAGTCTGTGTTGTGTTCATCTGTGTTCAGTTGTTCTTAGCAGTGTGCACAGTACTTCTTTGTCATTGTGAAGTTCTCTTTCAGATAGCATCTATTTTAACGTTGTCCCCTAAATGCTTTATGTTCAGCTGTGCCCGCTTCAAAGCAGCATTGTGGATCAAAGGCTACAGCATCAAAACACACTGTTTTCTACATGCACACACACACACATACACACACACAAACAAACAAACACACACCTGTGTGTGAATAGCCACATGTTTGAATAGACATAAAAGATGTCTCCCTTTCTTTATCTATGCTGATTGTTGTAAATATGCGTAAGATGATTGAACATGCACTCGCACACGCACACACACACACCAAACGTATAGGGAGTGAATGTGTTAGTGACGGTGTCTGCGTTCTCATGGTGCAGTGAGCAGAGGGTTCTTGTCTGGGAGGTTTTCTCATGGAGCACAAAAGAGGAGATGCCTATAGAAGGAGGCCCACTCCCTTTAAAACTGAATAATAAGTTAGCCTTGGTCCACACACACAGACACACACACACACACACACACACACACAGTGCCCAGCAAGGCTATTGACTAGAAGTCACACAACTCTACTTAGGGGAGGTCTGGCCAGTAATACGTTTTGCCTTGGCCTTGACCACAAACACACACACACACACACACACACACAGAAACAAACAACACAGACATGCTGCCTACTTCATCAACTCAAGCACATGAAACCACTCTTGCAGCTGAATCAATTGTTGTCACCAACCCAAGTGGTCAGAAGTGGATGTCCTGTCAACACACACACACACACACACACACAGACACACAACCTTTTCAACTGCCTCCCTACAGCTCTGTAGTCCATTCTCACAAAGAGAACCTGGTTTTCAGTTGCAAAAAAACAAAAAAAACAACAACAAACAAGTCCATTGTCATGCACCAGTGCTCTGTTTTGGGGCTCCCTGCTTTGTCATGTGGGACAAACTCCTGAAAACACCCCTCCTCTCAGAGCTGCTGGCTCACACACTCATGGTCAGCGCGTTTGGTTGTTTTGGGCGTGGTGTGTTTGTGTTCCGGTTTGGACGGATGCTGTGGGGGGGCACATGTTGATGACCTCATCCTATCCCTCGATCATCTCCCACCACTTGGGTTCCAGGGTTGAGAGAGGGAGAGGGAGGGAGGGAGGGAGAGAGGGGAGGTAGAGAGACAGTGATTGAGAGAGGGGGTGGAAGAGAGGGGGAGAGGGAGAAAGATCATCTGTGCTGGAATCTTAGCGGTGGTGAAGGCCGACACAAAGGAGGAGGTCAGTTGGAGAACCCAGAGAGGGAGGAAAAGAGGGCTGGGGAATGAAAGGATGAGAGGAGGGGGAGGGAGGAGGGCAGGGGTCGCCCTGGTGACCTCTGTCTGAGTGGTCCTCGGAGAGCAGGAGGTCGTATCACTCACAACAGGAGAGCGGGAGGGAGAGAGGGACATCGTGATGGGCAGACAGCAGTTGTTCATACAGTGTTTGGGTAAACACTGAGAGTGTAGAGGGTTTGGGTAAGTCACCCTAGGTGTCATGGAAAGGTCAAACTGTGTGTGTGTAGAATGCACGGGAACTCGGCCTCATGCTAAACTCATTAGTAGAGATCAACCTTCAGAGAGTAGCTGCATGTTACTTGGCCTCCGTCAGCCGATTGAGGGCGTCAGTCTGGTGAGTCAGCCTTTAATCGGTAGTTAACTTTCAATGTTGATAACAAACTTACCGTTCAAATCAGAAGCCTTGGTACTATCACGCAGTCCTCTTTGTTGACACATGAACACACACCCTATACCCCTCCTCTCCCCTCCCCTCCTCTAGGTGATGTATTATTCATGCTGTGGTGCAGGTCTCAGGGGTCATCTCTCCCAGGGAGCAGCGCAGCACGGATCGCCTTCCCGTTCACTCCTCCGTCCACGACGCTTTCATTCACCCCGACACGGAGAGACGAAGGAGAGAGAGGGATGGAGGGCGTCGTAAATAATATATTTTCATTCATAGTAAGAGGGGGGGGGAGAAGCAGAGAGAAAGGGGGGGGGGGAGATTAGATCACATCTGAGATATGATAATACTGCTCAGTACGCCATGTTGGTGTGTGTTGGAGTCAGGTGGCTGAGCGGTGAGGGAATCGGGCTAGTAATCCGAAGGTTGCCAGTTCGATTCCCGGTCATGCCAACTGACGTTGTGTCCTTGGGCAAGGCACTTCACCCTACTTGCCTCGGGGGAATGTCCCTGTACTTACTGTAAGTCGCTCTGGATAAGAGCGTCTGCTAAATGACTAAATGTAAATGTGTCCATAATGAGTCACATTAGTGGTAAACTGCTACTGTCACTGAGCTGAAACTAGGTGTGCCACGTCCTGAAGGCATGGCCGACTAGTTTCACAGATAAGAGATAAGAGGAAGGGATGGAGGTGATAAGAGGGAGGGTTGGATGGGATTTTGGAGGCAGTTTACGAGGAAGGTTTCCTCCCTCGCGAGTCCTTGCCGCCATCCTGATGAGTCAGCTGATGAGGAGATGCAAGGTCAGGATTAGAGAGAGAGAGAGAGAGAGAGAGATAGGGAGAGAGAGAGAGGTACAGAGAGAGGGAGGGATCGGAAGAGAGGTAGAGAAAGAGAAAGGCAGAACAAAGGGAGACGGAGGTGGAAAAGGCGAGAGGAGAGTCGATATAGATTAACTTGGTTGTTATCAAAGCTTTGAAGAACTGAGGGAGTAAGATAAGAGAGAGAGAGAGAGAGAGAGAGAGAGAGAGATGGGAGGGGGTGGGGGTCCACACTAGAAAGAGGAGCAGGTAGAGTAGTTGGGGAGATAAGAGGAGGTGGAGGGAGGAGGGAGGGAGCCAGAGGGAGGTCTTACATTAGTGGATTGGTGGAAGCAGCACCATGGTTGGAAGGCCGGTGTATGTGCTCCCTGTTTTTTTTTGTCCAATTAGAGAAATACTGCCCTGTGCATCTGACAGAGGTGGGGGAGGTGTGTGTGTGTGTGGGTGTGTGGGTGGGTGTGTGATGGAGGAAGGGGGGCTTCCGGGTACACTGGTTTGGGTTATTGTGATTGGAAGGAGGGGGGTGCTGGTATAGGGGGAGGGGGGTTGCGGACGATGGTTGACTGAAAGAATCGGGGCTGGAGGGGATGGGGGTTGAGTCTGGGGTGTTCGACAGTCTGGGTAGCGAGGGAGGGGAGAGCATGGTGTGTGTGTGTGTGCGCTTCCGAGTTTAGTAGAGGTTACGGCTCACAACTTGCTGACCGTGGCTGTGCATGTAAACGTGCGTGCTAGCCTGCTTGTGTGTGTTGTGTGTGTGTGTGTGTGTGTGTGTGTGTGTGTGTGTGTGTGTGGTAACAGCCGGTTGAGAGGGAGATCCAAATGGGGTGTGAAAATGGGGCGGAGAGATGGATGAAAAGAAAGAAAAGAGGAGGAGAGCAGGAGTCACTCATCACTCACCCCACCTTATTATCTGACTGTCAGAATCATGGTACAGGCTTCATTACAATGTTTCATTCAACCAGACTCAAGTTTATTACCCTCGTTTATCACCCATCCCTCCTTTTCTTCTCGTTTGCAAAGTTCACCTCTGTCTTAGGCGCGTCATCATGTTGTGATGGCATGAAGAGATTGTTCTTCCGTGCTAAAGCAAGTGTGTTATCTTTCCCATAGGCCTAATGGTTAGGAGCGTATGTTGTTTTTAGTTGAATTATTCACGTGCTAAGAAGGCCTATAGATTTCGGAGTAAAAAGAAGCTTAATTTGGAGTAAAACAGCTGAGCTCACATGGCCAACACCAAAAGGAAGCATATTGTTTGATAAATTGCATCTTGACTTCATAATCTCCTGTTATTGTGATATTAGTTTAGAGAAGCTTCTTTCGGGGATGTGGGCAGCACCTCAGAGTGTACAGTGGGCCAAACCCCATATGTTCTCTGGTGGAGTGAGTTTGAAACAACAATGAAACAATCGAAGCTTTGGGAGTCTCCTTTCTTCTAATCGTGTCTGAGATGGATGGATGGATGGAGGAATAGCACTAATCCTGGAGATGCCCTAGATTTGGCCCCTGATGGCAGACAGGGTGGATCGAGTTGTTGACCTGTGTGTGTTGTCTGATTCCCGGAGAACAATGGGCTCTATAATGACGGTCGCTAGTAGGCTCGCGTCTGCATATATTGCCTTAATACTGTACGCGTGCCAGACGGACGCACAGCCCTCACACATCCCCACCAGCACAGCCTGGGACTGGCCAGGGGCTGCGACGCAAGCATGGGGACTGGGGGGGTGGAGGTGGGGAGGGGGTGGGGGGCAGTTTGCCAATGAGAAGAGTAAGCAGAGAGGGTAAACTTGCAGAATGCCTCTCTGTGTGGTTCTGGCACAAATATGATCACACTGAAAGGGGGACGGAGCAGAGCACACACACATGCGCGCACACACACACGCACACACACACACAGGCATGCGCGCACACACACACACAGGCATGCACACACGCACACAAAGCGAGTGGCGCTCCCCCTCAGAATTGCAGAGACAGACCGGGCAGAGAGCTGAGAGAGGAGCGGAGGGTGGGAGGGGGAGGGGGCACTGTTAGCCATAAATTTAAGGATCATTTGCAAACCCATTCAGGTTCCTGTTGCAGCCCACAACCCCCCCCCCCCTCCCCCAACCCCCTCTCTTCACTCTCCCTCCTCCAGCCCCCCCCCCCCCAGCCCCATCCATTTGGGATGAAAAGAAACGGGGTCGCAGGAGGGAGGGGGGCAAGGGAGGACAGAGTTTGCGTGTGCACTTGTGCGAGAGGCTGCGTGTGCGTCGTTCTGAGTTTCCCGTGTAAGCCTGTGGGTGTGCGTCGACGGGTTTGCGGCAGAGCGCAAGTGTGTGCGCGCGCGCATAAGCATATATGATGAACTGACTGGACCGTAGGCGGGTTGTATAGGATCTCTCTTGACGTGGCACAGATTCACTGATGGTGCGTTCGCACCTCGGGCAGTCTGATTAGGGAGAGGGAGGAGAGATGGGGAGGGAGTGGACGAGGGACATTAGAAAAGAGGACGTGTCAAGAAAGATGGAGAAAAAAAGAGGGGAGAAGGGCAATGAAATTCATAGAGGAGAGGGAATGGCGTGTCCCCCTGCGGGTCCCTCAGAGAGAGCAGAGACGAGCGGCGCCGTGGAAATCCCATCACACCTCACAGCAAAGAGGAGAACTCTTGATCACCCGCTTGACGCATGTTTGAACGCTCCGCTCCTCCGAGCTCTGTAGGGAGAGAGGGAAAGAGAGAGAGAGATGAAGAGAAACAGGATGAGGAAGAACTCCTTGGTAACCAAAGCACAGGGGAACAGAGGGCCAGCTCCTACACCCCTCCCGCAGTGTGTGTGTGTGTGTTTACACGTGTGTGTGTGTGTCTCCCAGGGCCAGCCAGCCTGAGGGAGGAGGGGTGGGTGAGTGTGGGAGGGAGGGAGGGAGGGATAGGGGAGAGGCTCATTGTGAAGGGAGTAGCGCTCTCTCTCACACACACACACACACACACGCTCTCACTCACAAACACACGCTCAGTCTCCGCTCTGCCGCTGTAGAGTGAGACTACGAGAGGAGGAGTGCGGCATCAGTGTTGTTCGTTCCGGTCTTCTCGTTCCCTTCCTCTCCTCGTGTCTCACCAGTGCACTGTTCTTGAGGAGATCAACACACAACACACAAACAGGAATAATGGTGTTCATTGGGACCTCGTTGAAGTCTGTCATTAAATACTTCAAAAGGAAGGGTAAGAAATCAATACTTTGGCTCCGTTTTCCGTCTTCTAAAACCACGATTTGTCAATCATTTTCAGCGTTCTCGTAAAAAAGAAAGTTTGAACATGTTCTGGAAATTATATTTTAAAAAGCATTTTTTTCATTTAAACTGTTAAATCCATGGCAGCAGGTTTGCATTTCTCTCGGTTTGTTTATAACTAAGCCCAGTGCGGAGGTGTCCATGACAGTAGCAAATAACCCATTTAAGTTTTTTGGGGCATGTTAGCAGATTCAGTGGTTGTAGTCCTTCGTGGTCCACAATAGTGTCTAATATGGGATTGACAGACAACTCCACAGCCCTCTCTTCTCAGCCCTTAGATCTGTCTGACTAGCCCGCTGTTGTCTTCAGTTACCTAGTAACCACAAGGTCAGCACTTTAAATGGTTAACTTACAGCTTTAGAATGGGAACTTGGATTATATTAAGTCACCCAAAAAAGAGTCAATAGAGTAAATGTCTGTCATAATGTGATTGAAGCATGAACATTGAGAGTGAAGCGGGAATTTTCTTTCTCACAATTCTTCTTACGTTGCTTTCCTACAATACAGGCCAACGGTCCAAAATATCCCTTGCGAACTTACAGTGCCTATTAGCCAGGCTAAAACTATGTGTCATTGAATTTGCGTGTTAATCCTTGGGCATGTGAGGGTTTGTGATAGGGTCTTAGTATGAGCTGATTGTGATAATGCTAATCTCAAGTGTATTTATATATGTGTGTGTTTGTGTGCTATGTGTGTGTGCGTACGCGTAACCGTTAATCATTAGCTTAGCAGTTTTTAACCTGCCCCTCAACCAGCGTATCTGAAGGCTAATAAAGTGCTGACACACGGGGAAATGAAACGTCTGTGTACCTGTAGGAGGAAAACACCCGCCACACCTCAGAGACACCCACTCCTTTCACAAACACATCTCAAAAGAATAACAGATTAATAGACGATAAGAATCTCAGTGGTAACGGTCACAGACTGACCATGTGCCGCCTGGCCCTGTGGGTCTCCACGGCGGGACATTGGGAGCGCTCCACAGCCTGGGTCCGGTCAGGTGATCGTGTGTGTGTGTGTGTGCTGCCTCAGGCCGAGACCAGTCTGCCTGATGGGACGTGAGCTAAGCACCCCTAACCCTGTCCCTGTCACGACAGTCATAGAGAGGATGAAGATGGTTATGACCTGCTAAGCTCCTCCCCTCCTGTCCAGCCCTCGCTGGAGGACGCGGCGCGGCCCTTTGCTCCTGACGTCCCAAAGGGGGCCGTGCATCTCGTCCAGTGCGTGCGAAAGTGATCGGCGTATCGATGGATGCTTATCCATGTACACGGACGTGCTGATTGATCGCTGATCAGGGTTTCGGTTCAGGATTACGTTGGCGATATGCACCGCTGTGCTTTATTGACTGTTGTGGAGTGGGTGTGTTTGTGGGTGTGTGTGTGTTTGTTTGTTTGTGGGTGTGTGTGTGTGGCCCGACACTCTAGCCTTAGTGTGATCGTGAGTCTTTGAGAACAAATCACAAATCTATTGATTCGAGAGAATTCGGGCTAAAACATTGGACCGAAGTCGTTTCAGTTTGAGTGATTATCAGTTTATTTTGATCCCACCCTCGTTGGTAGAAGTAGGAAGGGGAGTAAAGGGGGGATTAATGGGCAGCTGAAAAGCTTTTGCGCCTGTGTGTGTGATTGGGTAAAGGGAGTGAGGGGTGGAGGGGGGTATTGTGGTGGTGAAAGGCCTGATGTGGAGACTGATGCAGGGGGGACAATGCTGGCTTTGTGTCCCTGGTCGCCCATGCCCTTGGGTCTGGGTCTCCCTTTGAGTCTTTTCAATCAGTCTGCTGGGCTGGGGGAGGGGATACCTGTTTAAACTCTATACCCCATGCACCTCTGATCAGGCATGTTTTCAGAGTAGTGTGTTGCGTGTGTGTGTGTGTGACAGAGAGAGAGACAGAGACAGACAGAGAGATAGCGCCAGGCCTTGTGTTGATGCTATCTAATCTATGATTGTGATCGAAGTGGTCACACTCCTAAACAATAGGTGTAGTGTGATGGTATTACACAATACTGACTAACCTTGACACACACTGCTCAGGCTGGCATGTGTGTATGTTTTACGATCTTATATGGGTCGTTCTAAATGACGAGGGATGGTTGTGAGTCCGCTTACCGCCTAAATTAGAAGTGAGAGAGAGACAGAGAGACAGAGAGACAGAGAGACAGAGAGAGAGAGACAGAGACCAAAGCCACGGCAGATGACCGGGGCATTACAGCAAAACATTTACCAAAGAGAGAGAGAACATGAAGGAACACAAAGAGCTCCCTCTTCTCTCGTTAGAGGCAGGTAACGGCCAGCCTGCCGGGCCGTTACAGAGGTGTCGGCTTCAGCTCCTGTTTCCACACAGACGTCAGACACTAACGGTCAGCTGGGTGGACCCTTCACGCCTGCCCCCAAAACACACACCTGTGCACACAGCAAATACACAGAACACACACCAGTCCAGACCCCCAACACCCCTCCCCCCCTTCTCCAGACACTTTCTAACTTTCCCGCCGGACTTTCCTTTTGTCGTTTTGGGCTTGTTTACCCAAACTGCCCTCTGTTGATGTTGATGTTTGGACAAGCCTCCCATCCCCTCCTAACACACACACACACACACACACACACAGAAACATACACGAGTCTATCTTTTTTTTATCTCTTCAATTCTACACTTCCCTTAATTATACTGACTTTGATAGTATTGTGCAGTTAGTGGCACGTCGTTTGGTCAGGAATGAACAAACTAATGTGCTTTGTACTGAATGGCCTATTATCTTGTGTATTCCTCACACATAGTAACATGTCCAGGCACACTCTTACATGTCGTCTGACTGTCCATTTACACTTCTGGGAGTACCCATCAGGCCCCCACCCCTCCCCCCCTCCCCCGACACACACACATTCCCACACTTCCTGCCATGGGCCATTTGCACCTGTGAAGCCCTCATACATGCCAAACACACCCACCAACACTCTCACACACACACCCCCCTCTCCTCAGCCCGCCCCCTTCCCTAACGGCTTGCAGTCTCCTGCCTCGGTCTGGACCTCTGGCACATTGTTCTGTTGCTGAGGAGACGTCAGGGACTACAGATAGTCAGTGTTCTGTCACATGGAGATACACACTCACTCGCCTGTTGTGGCATGGATACACTCTCTTGGTAAGCTCAGTTTTTTTTGGGGGGGGGAGAGACGGTGTGTGTGCTTTGTTCAGGTTGGTTCATGTGTTGGTGTATTTTGTTCAGATAGTCTCTAAGCTAGTTGTGAGGCTGTTGTCTCATCTGTACATTATTTCCTTATGAAAAGTCAAGGGAAATCCAATCAGTAAAGGGTCGGCCAGCATATGAGCTACCTCAGAGATTTTGTATGTCATTTTTGAACGCAAGTTGTTTAGGGTTGCTCCTATGCGCCTCGCCCCGCCTTGTGTTAACTGCTCCAAAAAGTTTCATCATCCAAGCTGTATCCACCTTTTAAACACATGTAATGGTTTGTAATATAAAAACAAGCATAAGGAAACAGAATAGTTTGAATCACACATGCTGTGAGGGACCATTTGCAAAGACCAATGATATTTCGGAAGACAGAATCAATCTGTATCATGAAGATCTTGGGGCAGGGCAATCTTTTAGATTTGCAGAGTTTTGGACCTGAGATGAGAATACTGTAGGACTGCTTGCGTGTTGACAGAGAGACTTCAGTCAATTTTCAGTTGCTGGTTGCCCCCCCGCCTCCCCTCAGCGAGCTGTGAAGTACTCTGGTGTAGAACCTCACACCTTTCTACCAACCCCTGCTGGCAAAGCTCTTCATCCTTCCTCTTCCTCTCCGCCTGAAAAACAAACCGAACATCCTAAGATAAAAATGTGCTCTACCTCTTCTGCATGTGGCACGTGCAGCAACTTGTGAAATGTGAATTTAACCCCAGAGGGGTTCGTTTTATTCATTCACGGCTTACGCAGGTCCCTCTCGGGAGACTTTGAAATGGGCCGTGCAGCTTGTCCCCGTGAAATAAGCCAACATTGCTCTTCCATTGTATTTCAGCACTATATTCATGCCAACCTCATCTCCCCCTGTGTGTGTGTGTAGCGGTGTCTAACCTGGATGAGGAGAGCAAGTGGACGGTCCACTACACGGCCCCCTGGCACCAGCAGGAGAACGTGTTCCTGCCCGGCAGTCGACCGCCGTGCGTGGAGGACCTGCACCGCCAGGCCAAGGTCAACCTCAAGACCGCGCTGAGAGGTAAGGACCGGGACCGCCACCCCATACAGAACACATTAGTATACAGTCAGAACCACCCCGACCACCACATCAAAGAAACCACCGAGCGTGGAGATCGACGCTTAAGATTAGGAAAGCCGGTCCATGCGCACGCTCGATTGGGCGGAACGCACGCACCCGCGCGTGCGAGCGCAGCCTCGATCACTTCCTGCCGTTCACACGGAACACAGCTCTGTGACAGCGTTGTTAAAGCGCCCCCGTCCTTAGTGTTTGTGTAGCTGTGTGACACACGACTGTGACATCCCCCCTCCGGAGAGCGTGGAGGCTAAACATACCACAACACCACCTCACCATGTTCCCATAACGACAAGGCAGAATACCAGGAAATGGGGGCCACTTGTTTGCCTCAGGGCTCCAGGGAAAACAAGGGAGCCAGTTAGGTGAGCATGGCCATGGTGTTGGCGGGTTCAGGTGTGCGTGTTCAGGCACATGTGTATCTACATGCAAGGTGACCGTGTGCGCCAAGCAGATGCAGAGAGAGAGAGAGGTTAAAGAGGAAGAGGAGAGAGAGATAAAGGGAGACAGACTAAAAGAGACAATGGATAAGGTAACCGGATGATCACTGTGTGCCACCAAGTCGCCTCCATTAGGACGGTGTCACACACACAGAGACACAAGACTTTTGTCTTTCGGTCCCATTGTCCTGTTCATAGTTTTTACTGTCCCTGAAACATGACACACACCATACACACCTGTGGACCACCAAGCCTGGTTACCCCCCCCGCCCCCAACAGGTGTGCAGTGATAGTCTCCGGTGGAGTGGGACTGTGTATTTAGGTGATACACACATCTTCCTGTGAAACGTCCCTAAGCTGCAGATATGACAGGACAACCCTGTCGCTCCAGTGTAGAATGGTCTGGAAGCGTAGAGGGAGGTAAACATCAAAGGTGAATGTGCTCGTGCTCATCTTAAGCTTGTGAGCTGTAGTTTGTGTGAGGCCTTAGAGGTTCAGAGGTCTGCAGGAGTTACACTGGGTTAGTCTGGTTTACTTGGGGGTTAGTCTGGTTCACTTGGGGTTAGTCTGGTTTACTTGGGGTTAGTCTGGTTCACTTGTGGTTAGTCTGATTTACTTGGGGATAGTCTGATTTACTTGGGGTTAGTCTGGTTCACTTGGGGTTAGTCTGGTTTACTTGGGGTTAGTCTGGTTTACTTGGGGTTAGTCTGGTTTACTTGGGGTTAGTCTGGTTTACTTGGGGTTAGTCTGTGTTAGTCCGGGGGGAGCAGAGCACAGGGTCACCCTCACACTTCAGTGTGTGTGATTAGGAAACTGACTATTGGTTTTTAACAAAAGGAAAGACACACAGACATTTGCTCGCACACACAAGTTTAGGAAAGTTCAATATCAACCCTGGTCCATGAGAGATCAATAGTTAATTGGCCGGTGACACACACACACACACCCCGTGAGTTGTCACATCTAGCCACACAACGTGCCGACAGGTCGGTCCGGGTGTTGCATAAGAGTGATGAGATGCGCCATTATAAAAGATAGGGATCGATATGAGAAGCTTGTGTGCTTACTCACTGGTAGAGACATTGATACATGACACTAGTAGCACGCACATTCACCCACGCTCGAATTGGAGCCCTGCTCAAACTCCCAGGCACACACACACCACTTTGTGGTCACATCTAACAAAAAGCGGTAAACAGGTCGTAATACCTCATCTACCTCATCTCAACTGCTTCATAAACATCCCCCCCTCTTATTATCTCTATCGCTCTGTCCCTCTCTGACACACACACACACACACGCACCATCTCAGTTCCATTAAGCTCCATTAGCCTCATCCAAGCCCCTGTGCCCCAGTAGAGAAAACTTCCTAATTATCTATGCCGAACGGAGATGAAAGAGAAGCAGGTCTCTGAGGTGTGGATCGCTCAGCGCGCACGCACGAAGCGACCCACTCGTACGCGGGCTGACTAGTCATGTAGATGAGACTGAGGAGCCTTTGCTCACAGACACCGAGGGTGGGGGATTGACATGCACAAGTCCCAGAGAGACGGAGAGAGGGATGGATGAAGAGGGGGGGCAGAGAGAAAGGGGGTGGGGGGGGGGAGGTTCTGCCATCTGCGTATGACAGACTGGAACTGATACCCCCTCCCTCGCCACACACGCACACGCGACACACACACGTGCACTCTCGCATCGATTCGCACACATGCACGCTGTGCGTGTCGTCAATCATGCTACACGGTTGATGGTTGTCTTTTAGAGGCACACGCCCAGACTCGCACTGTTTCAGGATCACACACTGTTTCAGGATCACACACTGTTTCAGGATCACACACTGTTTCAGGATCACACACTGTTTCTCTCTCTCTCCCTTTCTTTGTTTCTCTCACACATGCATACACACACACACACACACACACTTCCAGACTCTCTCACACACACACACATCTCACTCCCCACAGCAGGTCCTAGTGAGAGGTTGGTTGAGCTGTCAGAGACTGCTGCTGAGACACACATGCACACACACACACGCCATATGTGAAACACACATACGAACATGATGCCCGGCCCATATGCACCTCTATACATAGTTAACTATAAAAGGTCAGCACTTCTAGTGTTTGTGTCTGTTGACGTGCGTGCTATTCCGTTTCCCGATACTCCATACCGTGTGTTTGCACATGGGTTTTATGTGTGTGTTTTGTGTGTGTAACCCTAGCTCCTCTCTCTCTCTCTCTCTCTCTCTCTCTCTCTCTCTCTCTCTCTCTCTCTCTCTCTCTCTCTCTCTCTCTCTCTCTCTCTCTCTCTCTCTGCCAGAGTGTGACAAGCTGAGAAAGGATGGTTTCAGGAGCTCCCAGTACTACTCCCAGGGCCCCACCTTCGCTGGGCCTGAGCCCCCCCACAGCGCCCTGCAGGACGACGAGGACGACAAGAAGGTACGACGCGCGCACGCACACACACACACACCAACACACACACACACACACACACACACAGACCTTTACCTGAGTTTGTTCTTTCCTTAATAATTCACTTCTCTCTACTCTCTACTTTTTTCTCCCAATAGGAAGATAGATATACAAACACAATTTAGGAACAGTTTTCTGGTGGCCCATAGACAACACGCTACTTGTCTGCCCCCATGTGGTCAAAGATGGAAATGTATTTTCCCAATTGGCGCTATTTCCCCACCACTTTTCTCTCTTTCTCTCTCTCTCTTCTTTCCTTTTTTCTACCACTCTCTGTCTCTCTCCCCTTGTTTTTCTCTCTCTTCCTCCTTCCCTCCAGAACTCATTAGCCTCAGAGTTCCTGTTATGGCTGGCCTACCATGTGTGTAGTGACACTTAGGGCCCGCTGACGTGAATTACCCTGAGGGAAGCGCAGCGCAGCGCTGCTTGTTAGAACGACCCTGCTGTCATACTGGTGGCCAACACTGGGTGGAGCTGTGGTCACACTACAGACACGGGATACAGCGGGAGGACCTGTTGTGAAATGGCCTGAAATGACGTTTTCTCGATTGTCGAGTTACGAGACCCTGAGGGCTTTAATGGCCCGTCGAGGTCCGTGCTAGTCTTCTCTCCTCTGTTTCCCTTTCCTGTCTTTCTGTTTCCCTGTCTCTGCTCTCTTTTTGTTCCTCCTTGTTTTCCCCTCTGTAACCCCCTCCCCTCCACACCCAGCGTAGGATGAAGGGTCCTGGAGGGGTCTCTGCTCTAATGAGGGTCTTCATTGTCTCCACTCCCCCCCCCACCCCCCCGGTATTGCAAGAATGTCCACTTCTCTTCTGACCTTTGACCTCGTACTATGTGGGGTCGTCACTCACCTCACACACACCCAATCTCCCACACAGATCCCGGTACCACCTAAACTCTGAAGCACTCATGGGCCCCCCTCTCTCTCTCTCACAAACGCGCACACACGTACACACACACGTACGCACACACGTACACACACATGGCCCCTGTCTCTGTTGTTGTTCCGTGTCCTCAGGGCAGAGAGGCTAAGCGTGGGTGACGGCAGCTCGCCCTCCCACTGAGGGAACTGGGTTACTGCAACACCAGTGATGCCCCCCCCATCCATCCCATATTCCCCTCTTCTGTCCTCTATCCTTCCATCCTCTCTCTGCCCCTCTCACTACTCTTCTCACTCGTGTCTCTCTGTTGTCCGTGGTTATGGTGTTGGGGCGTGGGGGTGTTGGGCGATGCAGCCGTAGACAGGTAGGACATGCTGTCTCCTCCGTTTGGGGCCGTTTCTGGAAGTTTCTAAAGGTTTCTGGAAGGTTACCTTCTGACACTTCCTGTACCTGGCAGAACTCTGATGTTCTGGTGATATTGAGTTCACATTTTTGCAATTTGACAAGACCAAAAGAATAAGACCTGAGTTTTGATTAGTAGGAGCATTCTATAGGCATTAGTCTTTGTTTTACAAAAGAGAAATAAGTGTATTCGTTGTTAAACTAAATATGTTTCGCCGTGCTAGGAAGCTAGTTGACCTCCCAGACTGGAAGAGAGTGTGTGTGTGTGTGTGTTGCCCCTGGACACAGAGAGGCCAGGTGTGAGGGAGGCGTTCCGTGGTGATTGTCTTCTTGCAGATCTGTAGCGAGGCGCGTCTTGAAGCATGCTCCGATTGGGAGCTCACTGTGCGTGAACACATTTTGATGCATGAGTGCATCTCTCACCTACACATCTCCCAGCCTCTGTTGACTTTTTTACGCTTCTCTCTCTGTTTCTCTCTCAACCCTCCTGACAGTTAGGTTTGAATGTGTGTCCAGTGTCTGTCAATATGTGTATGATTGACCGTGAAACATGTTTACAGCCCCTGTGCCTTTTAAAGGTCAGAGAGAGGCAATAAAATGTGTGTGTGTGTGTAATAGTATGTGCACTCTGTTTATGATAAACACAGTGCTGGAGGACATATAAAGGGTTTACCAAGACCCAGTGGGCCCAGGTGCAACTCTCTCTCTCTCTCTCTCTCTCTCTCTCTCTCTCTCTCTCTCTCTCTCTCTCTCTCTGTCTCTCTCTCCCTCTTTCCATACAAACTCAGTTGTGCTTCTTGAGCCTCTCTATGATGTCAGCCTTCCTCCCCACATTTCTCTCCCCCCACATATTTCCCATCTCTCTCTTGTCTCTTTCCCCTCACCTTGGGCTCAACTCTGTCCTCCCTCTCTCCTCTCACCGACCTCTCACCCCTCTGTCCTCCCTCTCTCCTCCAGTCCACGGCCTCGTCGGCGGAGGACGACAAGTCCCTCCTCTGCATGATGCCTCAGACCCCCCTGGAAGGGGAGGGGCCGGAGGCTGACGGACAGGTGGTGTGGACCAAGGCCCCGCCCCTTCCCACACCCGAGGAGAAGATGAGACAGGTGGCCCAGGCCGTGCCCACAGACATCATCCCCATCAACGTCACAGGTAGGACCCGCCCTCCCCCCACCCCCACCGGTCCCCCCGGCAACCAACCAGCCATGGAATCAGCATGGCCGTCTCCTGTTGGGTTGAAGATGATCTCGACCAATTTCGGTGTTCCTACCCTCTCATAAACCCGATCACAGTAGAGAACGCTGTAGCGCTCTAGTTGCTCTAGTTGGGGATACACAGGATCTAGCTTCTCTGTCTCTCTGTCTGTCTTCCCCTTTGTCGCTCTGTGTGTTCTCTCTCCATTTTCCTTCTCTCTCGTCAGTCCCTCTCTATCCACCTGACCTTGCTCCCTACTGTGTGTGTGTGTGTGTTTGTGCGTGTGCTAGTATACAGGAACAGCAGCGGGGGTGTATGTGTGTTCTGAGCATGCCCAGTGCGTCCCGGTGTTAGACAGAGCAGTCAAAGGTCAAGGCAGCTACATAACTTCATGTCAAACTGCCAGCGCTTTGACAGAGGCTGACAATACCGCAGCAACGCACGCACACACACACACACACACACACGCTGAGTGAGAAGTCTGGCCCCAAGCGTGGCTGCCCTGTTGGAGATTCAGTGACAACATATTCCCAGTAGCAGCACAGAAGCCTCCTGCAGGGGCTGTGTAGAGGCTGTGTAGAGGCTGTGTAGAGGCTGTGTAGAGGCTGGCCCAGTGTAGTGTGACGGTGTAATGGAGTGTACTAACGAGGAAACTCTAATGAAACAGACAAACTGAAGGATGTGTCAGACCAATTAGCAGAGCATGCTTCTTGTCCCCGGCACTCTAATTACTGTAAACGAACGTACTGTGTATAAACCCATGGTCACTGTGTGTCAAATCCAAGGCCATCAAAGTGTTGACTGCAACGGAGTATTCTAGAAAGAGCAGTTCCCTAAGATGCCGTGAGGGCCCCGGGCAGGCTAAGAACCTCGGTGTTGTCACGTGTGTGTGTGTGTATGTGCATGCATGTGCGTGTGTGTGTGTACCCATCTGCAGTGCCCTGCATGTTTGTGTGTGTTTGTCAAGTTTGTCTTTTGTTTGTTCCTTCTGTTTCTCTTTTGGATTGATTTGCATGTCAAACCCTTTCTGACATCTTGTATGTTTTTGCACGCGCCTCTCTTTTTTTATTAGTCACTAACGGGCTGGTATTGTTGTTGCCTGTGTTTTCCGCCTGCCTGCTCTCGCCCTCCCGGCCACCAGGGGCAACGTTTGACCGGCAGGCCAGCATCCGCCGCTCCCTTATTAACACTGACACGATCTCCCGCCGGCCCACGAAGGTCAAACGCAGAAAGACTATTTCAGGGGTGCCCGACAACGTCAACCAGGAACTAGGTATGGAACCACTCCCAGCTGCTCGCTGTCCCATAGACCTGTAGTCATCCAGCCTCCACCACAGTCCTCATCCCCTGGTTAGAGACAGTCTCACTCATTCCATCTAGCTGCTGAGGGGATTGCTCTTCTGGTAGAGTGTCTTGGTAGAATCTTTTCTTTTCCCCTCCTCAAAGAAATGGAGGCATCCCTTCATCTGCCATCTTCTTTATAGACTCTGTACGGTCATCTTTCACTCATTTTAGAATCTCCTTCCAGAATATCTTATATTTATATCTAGTACTGCACTTTGCAGTCTGTCATGGTAGAAAAACCCAAGTACATTCAGCCACTTCAGAACTCATATTCCCTGGGCCATGCGTCTGTTGTGTGTGTGTTAATATTTAGGGCGTCTAAGGTTCTTGGCATGTGTGTCACACGCCCCATCACTAAACAGTGCTGAAAATCTAATCCTGAAATTCTCCTGGCAAGCTGTCATCTTTTGGAGATTGTGGAATGAACCCATGCTGATCTAGACGGGAGTGCACTAGTAGAAGAGAGAAAGTGTCTGTGTGTGTGCGGGGGGGGGTTCTAACCCAAACATCAGCATCAGCTCCTCACAGATCTTGTGAAACTGAACACCAAACTCAGGAATACAGAGTGTGAATACTTCCTGCCTCCACCCTACTTGGTCATAGTTAGTTGTTGTTATGGTAGCCCCCTACCCACATGGTCCCAGTATAATCTCTTACCCTCAAGCCCGACCTCATTGACCTTGGAGCAAATGAGGTCACATAGCTGTGACGTTAGCCAGATGCTAAGCTAAACTAAATCTGTTAAGTCTCCCCGGGCACAGCAAAGTTTATTTACATATGACGGGGTGGGGGGTTGGGGGGGTAGTCATGTGCGTTCAGGAGAATGTCGATTCTCTGTACGATGAGATGAGTAAAGGCGATAGGGACTGAGCTTTGAAGACAGAGCTGGCTGAATGTCTTGATTACCGCTCTGTGGTAATTCCTCTGCTTGCACCAAGGCAGCCTGTGAAGTCGAGACCAGCAGCTTAATCTATTGCGTACAGCTGCAACAGTCACTCTCCCTTTTAGCGCGGGCGGTGTGTGTGAGGAAGAGAGTGTGTGTGTGTGTCTTCGGGGGGAGTCTGGCCATCAACAGGCAAGCCAGCACAGATGGGAGACGCATCAGCCATCCTCTCCTATTTTCCAACACATTCTTCACTTTTTTTTATTGATGCGACGGTATGTGCTGCATGTCTTTGGGTGTGTGTGTGTGTGTGTGCGCGTGTGTCTGCAGGCTTATGTGTGTGGGACTGCAGGAGAGTAGATGTGTGTGTGTGTCTGTGTGTGTGGCAGCAATTGTATATGTGTGGGACTGCAGGAGATTATATAGATGTGTGAGTGTGTATACATACATGTGCGTGTGTCAGATGCTCGTTGCCTTACCAGCTGCCCGTCCTGGTCCCTGAGGATTGTTCGCCCCTCCGATCAGACGGAACAAGAGCCAGACTAGGAGGGAAGCATAGTGGGAGTCTGCTCTCTCTTTCTTTCTCTCTGTCTCTCTCTTTCTTTCTCTCTGTCTCTCTCTCTCTCCTCTGTTCCTCCCTCCTTCTGCTCCCTAATGAAGACGACCGGCGGTTATTAACGCGTCAGACAGGGCCGCAGCAAATCACATTAATTAGCCTCCCAATAGACACAACTAATCTGATCGACAGCCTGCCAGGAGAGAGACAGAGAGAGAGAGAGAGAGAGAGAGAGAGAGGATGGGAGGAGAGAGGAACAGATAGAGGGTAGCTTGGTTCTTCGTCTGGTTAACCTTCTCTCTCTCTCTCCGTTCTTCTGTTCTTCCACAGCGGCGAAAGGGAGAGGCGGCGAGCTCCGGCCGCATTCCATGTTCATCCCGGGACAGTACTCGACGCTGGGACGGGTCGGGAGCGTCAACTCCACGCTCCGCCGCTCCGACACCCGGGAGTCGGGCTGCCAGACCGAGGAGGTGAAGATCGTCCCTCCGTCCATGCGGAGGATCCGCGCTCAGAGAGGACAGGGCATCGCCGCCCAGATGGCCGGGATTTCCACTTCCTCCTCGACAGGAAATATGTCTATCTCCAGCGGGGACATCTCGGGGGTGCTGGTCCTGCCCCCCCATCTGAACGGAGATGCCCAGAGGTTTCACAGCCTCCCCCGCCCAGGCGCCAGGGTCTCTTTAAGCGCCGACCCCATCTACAGTAGCACTCCCATCAGGCCGGAGGTCCACACTGCACCCCAGAGGCAGATTGGCAAGCTCCAGGTGGACGACACCGTGGTCCATCTGAGGAATGCCCCCAGGACAGGCACTCTTCCCCGGCCACGGTCCCAGGAGGTAAGGGGCTCCCAGACAGGGGAGTGGGGAGGGGGTCCAGCCTGCATGGTGTCCCCCCACGCCGCCTACTCCACCTCCGTTATCCCCAACGCCACCATGTCCTGCTCAGCCGAGGTCATCACCCTCCGCCACTCCCCCGGCCAGCCCACCCAGTCCCCCAGCCCCAGGCCTCTCAGCCTGGCCTCCAACGCTGACTCTCTGGCCTCCACCCACAGCACCACCTGCCCAGTCCTCGCCCCCCGCCACCCCCAGCGAATCAGGACGCTCCGACAGCAGCATGCACAGCGCCAGCACCGTTGCGGCCACGCCCCCGCCCTCGGCCGACGACCAGTGGATCTACGACACGCCCGAGAACGTAGTCACGCCTCGCCGCCCTCTGACCTCCAGCTGCTCCACCCCCATCAACCACCTGTACAGTAGCTTGGAGCGCTCGTCTCGTACCACCACCACCACCGACTCCAGCTCCCTCTACTCCCAGGACAACGATGGCTACTACACCTCCATGCACCTGGACTCCGGCCTGCGCTCGCGGAACCACGGCAGCGGCCAGGGTCACGGGCTCGCCGGCGGCCGGGCTAGCAGACACAGCATGTACGAGTGCCGCGAGCTAGCCCACCAGGACGACGGAGGCAGTCTGTACAGTGACCGCTCACTCTCTCGCAGCATCTCCCTGCGCAAGGCCAAGAAGCCGCCGCTGCCACCGGCCCGCACCGACTCCCTCAGGCGCAAGCCGGGCGGCAAGAAGCCACTGGGCGGCGTCAGCGCCATTAGCGGAGTTGGCGCGGGAACGAACAGCGCGGTGCTGAACGAGACGCTAATCGCTAGCCTGCAGCAGAGCCTCCAGATGGGGCTCCGGGGGGGGAAGGGCAAGGGAGCGTCCCCCTCGCACAGCCCCTGCAGTGACTACGACGACCCCTGGGTCCTCCGCCCGCGGAGCCAGAGCAGCGTGAGCGTCGCCAGCTCGGCAGCCTCGCTAGCGGCTAACGCTAACGGGGCCGCGGTGGCTAACGTCTACTCCCTCTGCCATGTGACGCCAGCCCACAGCGACACAAGCAGCCTGCGCTCCGACTACGCAGAGTCCTGGATGTACTACATGGACTACCCCCGTAACCACGGAGAGCAGGGGCCGCACTCCCCCTCCAGGCACGCGACCGCGGCGGCAAACAGCGCCCACCCAGGGGCTCTTCAGAACGGAGGCGTGGGTGTCCACAACCACAGCAGCAGCCAGGGCTCAGCAGCTCCAGGCCAGGAGGGAGGGGTGGCGGTCAAGCCCAAAACCACCACTTCGTCCCCGGACCGGGTTCACCGGCTGACCTCGCCATCCAGCGGCTACTCCAGCCAGTCCAACACCCCCACAGCAGGCACGCCCGTGCCCTCCTTCATGAGGTCCACGTCCCCGTCCGGGGGGCGGCCCAAGCCCAAAGTGCCTGAGCGCAAGTCCTCGCTCCTCTCCTCCGTGTCCATCTCCTCGTCCTCCACCTCCCTCTCCTCCAACGCCTCCGACTCTCTCAAAAACTCCGGCCCAGCCCCTCCGCCCCCTCCGCCCCTGCCACTCTCCTCCGCACCCCAGACCCCCATCTCCCCGCCCCCGTCTTTCCCCCCCCCTCTCCCCCCTTACTGTAGCCCCGGCTCCCCCCCTCTGCCCCCCGCGCCTCCGCTGCCCATGACCCCCGAAGGCACCCCGACGAGCCCCCCTCCCTACTCCACGTCTCCAGACTTCCCTCCCCCTCCCCCCCCAGAGGCCCTCATGCGCCCGAGTATTTCCTTCAACGGCTGTCCCCCCAACCAGCCCCCGCCCCCGCCTCCCTTCCCCTCCCTGGCCCCCTGCCCTCCTCCCCCTCCCCCTCCTCCCCCGGCCCCAGCTCCGGCTGCACCCACCGCCACCCCCTTCAGCCTGAAAGCAGCGAAGGATGCTCTCAGACCTGCCAGACCGGCCAGCCCCGCCGGCGCCACCAGCCCCGTCAAGGAGGCCGGCAAGCCCTCCAAGCCGCTGGTCACCCCCTTCGCCCTTCAGAGTGTCCAGCTGCGCTCAGTCAGGAAGCCAGAGCAGCTGGTCAGCAGCCCAGATCAGCCCAGCGCTGAGAGGGCAGGAGGGGAGAACATCTGGACCCAGAAGCCCTCGACTCCAGAGAAGTGTAGGAGACCACAGCTGCCCTCTGTCCTCCCCCTGCTCAACTGTTCTTCTCCCGAAGAAAACACCCACAAGTCGCCGTCCGCGTCTCCTGTCACGAAGCTCTTTGAGGAGCTGTCCCTGAACCGCAGTAACACCGAGGTGCAGCCAGAGGACGCTACCCTCAATGGTAAACACCAGGAGCCCAGTCACTGCCTCTCAAATGGCACAACCGACGACCAGGACAGCCAGCAGTCCCGTTTCCAGAGCCCTCCGGAGACCCCCAAAAGCTCCCCGGCAAAACAGAAGCCCCCCACCATCTCCAAGAAACCCAAATTCTCCCTGCTTGGCCCCCTACTGGCTCCCAAGCCTGTTCCTGAGGAGAGTCCCCTTCCCACCCCCAGCACAGGAAGCCTTCTGGAGGGGACCCGCACCCCTTCTCCCATAACAGGGGACCAGGTAGATGCTGGAGAGAGACAAAAAGAGGAAGAAACAAAGGGAAGTGAGGCAGGGGAAAGGGTGGAGGAGGAGGAGGAGGACGAGTTGGAGGAGGAGGAGGAAGACAATGACAAGGAGGAGGATCAAGCCTCCGGAAGTTCAGAGGCTCTGACAGATAACAGTGAGCCTACAGAGCCGCAGGAAGAGACCCAGTCCCAGGACTTCCTTCCCCAGGAGACGAGCTCCGACCAGGGGCAAGGAGACGACGCAAATGCCGGAGGGGAGGAGGACGAGGACGAGGACTGCGCCAGCAGCACCACAGGGTCGGTCAGCTCCAGGGATGATGACAACGGTAAGTGTCAGCTCTTATGTTAAAAGTTCATTTTTTGAAAATTGTTAATAAGACTGTCGTCTCCTGATGTTAAATACGCGACAATCACACATTTTAAATCAACGTTCGTGGAATGCCACACGTGTCACATCCTCTGAAGTTCTAGTTTAGAACCCTCCTCATCCTCCATGGCCGACGGCGAGGGCTGTTTGGCTGTTGGCTGCGTGGACACTGAGCTAGCTCGGTGTGTGGACGCTGAGCTAGCTCGGTATGTGGGTTGCGGGGGTATTTGTCACAGTGGTTCAGACGAGAGCTGTGCTTTAAAGCTCAGAGCCATCGCTGGGGTTGAACCCCACTCTTCAGCTACCTCCTTCATCTCGGCCTTTCTTTAAATCCGTCCTTCGGCTTGTACAAAGGGGCAGTTATTGGGGGCAGCCCCCCCCCCCCCCCCATTTCCTTGATCCTACCCTAGAGAGCCGTCTGTATTGGGATCTGAAAGCCTTTTTTTAGACTCTTGAGAGGCGGAAAAAGGTTTAGAGACACGCTGCAAATTGCAGCGTCTGATATGATCTCAAATGTACGGCTTTTCCTTCAGAAAGAAATGCCTGAGGGGTAGACAACAAGCATGTCTATTCTCTTCAAACGGACGGTTGTTGTGCCAGCCATTAGATCTCATTTCGATTTGGCCTTAGGTGCAAGGCATCCAGCGTGTAGAGATGGAGGACGTTTTCTGTTGAGTTTTCTGTTTGTGAAGCTTAGCGTAGCCTAGTCTTTAGCATGCTAATCACTAGGCCTATAAACTTCTCACACCCAATGCTAATGAGGCGTTAGCCTGTGGTTGACTGTAGAGTGTCATTGAGGGACCCTGGAGCTCACCCCGGCCTCCTCCTCCTCCTCTGGGTGGAAGGGCTTAGTGAGGGACACCACTGCGGCAGCCGCTTGGATTTATCCTCTCTCTACCTCCCTGTCCCTCTCTCTCTCTCTCTCTCTCTCTCGCTCTCTCACTCACTTACTATACAGCTGTCCATCCTCTCCCTCCCAAGCACTCTCAGCGTTCCCCACCTTTCTCACTGTCCCGCTTTTCTCTCTCTTTCTCTCTCTTTCTCTCTCTCTCTCCCTCCTTTATTTTACCTTATCCCGGCTTCTGTTTCTCCATCTGTCTGCCTCCCTCCATCCAATTCATCCTGATTTCCAAGGATCTATTTTTTTTCCTCCACTTTGCTCTTCATCTATCACTCGCTCTCACCCTCCGTGTCCGATCCTCTGCTACTGTTCTCTCCCTCGCTGTTTCTCACTGTCGTGCCCTCCTTACTTCTCTCCCTCCCTCCCTCTCTCCCTCTCTGAGGTAAGGGAGGGGGCAGCAGTCCCGGGGGAGGCCTGTTCAGGGGAGGGGGGGGGGGAAGGGAAGAGGGGGAGGGGCCCACTGTCTCATAGGGGAGGGGAGAAGAGATGGGGGGAGGGAGGTAGGCAAAGAGGGAGGGGGGGGGAGCGTAACGTGAGATCGCCTGCAGCGGCTCAGGCACTGGGAGTGCTGACATGAGCGAGGGAGGAGGAGAGACGCTGAACTAGAGGAGAGATGGATTTATAAAGGAGAGAGAGAATGTAAGGAGAACAGACCAGCGCCACTTCCAAATATCCTTCCATCTCATAGGCTGCTGCCGCTGGATAACTGACCGCCACTTTGTGTGTGATCTCTGGGTTTGTGTGTGTGTGTATTGCTTGTTCCACTGTTGCTGTCAGTCTGTGTGCGTCTGTTTGTGTGTGTGTGTGTGTGGAGGACACGCGTGTGGACATCTGTGCATTTCTTTTCCGGGTGAGATAACGGAGCGATGTGTATGCACGTCTTAATTCACTTGTGTGTGTCTGTGTGTGTGCGCACTGTTTTGATGATTGACCTGTTTTAACACTTCCTCCTTCTATCTCAGGTGAAGTGTTTGACCCCAGAACGGCTGACTCTCCACTGGCCCCCACCACGAACGGGGTCCGCTCGGGGGACATGGTGACCCCCACACGCCCACGCACCACTGAGGACCTCTTCGCCGCCATCCACAGGTACAGAGGCACCTCTCTATCTCTTTATTCATCCCCTCTTCACCCTGTCAGCCTCTCCATCTCTCTCCTCTTCACTCCACCCTCCTCAACAGTATCCTGTTTATCATTCACTAGTGTCAGTCTCGCTGTCTCCCTCTCTCTCAGTCTCTGTCTCGAACAATCTCTCATCCTTAAACGACAACACCGCCATCCTTAACACCCACACAGCTCCTTCTCTTCGTCTTACCGCTCTCCTCGGCCCGCCACTCCTCCCCCACCCCGTGCCTCCCGCCCTCCTCCCCTCCGTCTCCCAGTCATAACTTTAGCCGGGGCTGTCCCGTCTCGTAGCACACCCATCCGTCACGCGGCTGCTCTCTGGCGACTCTGAGTGCTCCGCCGGCAGAGTGGCTTTCCCTGTTACGTGTCCGTCATCCCGGGACCAGCGGCGGCTGGGGACTGGCTGGGAGGATGAGGCGCCCAGCGGAGACCGGGAGAAGCTGCGCGCCGCTGGTTTTGTCCCTGGTGGGAGCCTGGTCGAAGCGCCCGCTAGCTTAGGAGCCGTAGCGTAGGAGCCGTAGCGTATCTTAGTGGGTGAAAAGGCTGTTGCTTCATTCATTATTCATGCGGTCGACACCCCCTGGTCCTCATCTAGGTTAGAGGCTGACGGAGAACGTGTTCTCTTTTCTCTCTTAGTCTCTCTTTCACTCCAAAGTGTGGGTCTCTCTATCTCTTATATCTCCCTGACCTTCGCTCTCTCTCTCTTTCGCGCTCTCTTTTGCTCTTTCTTTCTCTCTTACATCTCTATATATATATCTCTCTCTCTCTCTCTCTCTCCTGTACACTCTGTTCCAGTCCGCCCATACTCTCTACGGTCTCATACATGATGTACATGTTCAAAAGGAACACACATATATCACTCACGCTACCCGCCTCTGTGTGTGTGTGTTTGTGTGTGTGTGTGTGTGCTCATCCAGGTCACGTGCCGTGGAGTTTTCCAGAGCGTCACAGGATTTCATTCCAGGGGATTTGATTTCTTCTGGCTTTGTGTGTGTGTCTGTATGTGTGTGTGTCTAGGCTCCTCCATGTAATATAGCAAACATACACAGTAGTTAGTCCTCACTCAAGCTGGGTTTGTCCTGAGAAAGAAAGGGCTGGAAAGGAGACAGGATAGTAGACTAGAGAGAAGACAGGATAAAAGACTGGACTAGACTGGATAGTAGACTAGAGAAAACAGGAGAGTAGACTGGAAAGTAGACTAGAGAGAAGACAGGATAGTAGACTGGACAGTAGACAAGAGAGAAGACAGGATAGCAGACTGGAGAGGATGCAGGAGAGTAGATAGACACGGCCTGATCACCAGCTGCTGCTTCTAAGAGGAGGTAAATCCAACTGTTTGTCTTCTTATCCTCTCACTCTCTCTCTGTAGTTCTCTCTCTCCACTCTCTCCATCACGCACAAATGCAAACAGAGAGAGAGAGAAATGGAGGACGATAGCATGATTAAAACCTGAATGAATTGTTTTCCCAATCCCAGCGGGAGTTGAGCTGGCTTGAAGGATTTGGACAAAACAAAATCAATGCAGCCCTGAAAACCTAGATGGAAGACTTGTGTGTTTGTTTTTTCCTGCGAGCACACTGGATCTACATCTTCTCTTTCGTCATCCCTCTTTCCCTTTACCCTCTCTCTTTCTGTGAAAAGCCCCCCCCCCCCCCCCCTCCCAGGGCTACATGTCTGGGGTTGTTTGTGTGGAGTTCAGAGGCTTGGGCAGCATCAGTCATGCCACTCAGATGTGTCTCTGCTGCTGCCTCCATATCCCAGCATAGTCAGGTGTGAGGCAGGGAGGCGTTGCGTAATCCGCTGCCTCTCTAACCTGGGGGCTGATGTGCTGCAGGAGATCTCGGGGGACTGTGGCACTACGCCCGTGTCAAGGTCGGATTTAGGTTTCCGGATGCAGGCTTTCCACTGGCCGTTTCCGCTGTTATGTCCTACTGCATCACACGCGTTTTGTTTTGTGTCCACTGAAGATGAAGCTGCCCCTGTAGCTATGGCCCCTTGTCACCCCTGTCCGTCCGACTTCCATCTTCATCCCCTCTCCTTCCGGGGTATTGTGGTGTCTGTGTCCTCTGTTTGAAGAGAATGGATTTAAACCTCTTAATTCTGGATCTGATCGGGGATTAAATACTGGGTCTTCCCCCCCACCCCACCTCCTTCACCCTCCCTCTCCTTTTCCAACAAATCCCTTTTATCATGTCTACCCCCCCCCCCCCCCCCGCCCCTTCGCTCCTCTTCCTCCTCCTCGTCCTGTTCCTCTTCCTCCCTGGTAGCAGGGGTCCGCAGGGCGAGAGCCCCCCCCGGTTGGAGCGGTGCGGAGTGGGCAAGTAGCCCGGCACTGTGATTAGCCATCCCTGTGGTGAAGCTGGCTTCAGATTAACGTCCTAATCCAGCAGCACAACCACTGGACTCGATTAATGATGCTGTTTTCCCCCCCTGCGCTAATCCCATGCCTCCTGCTAGTCCCGGTTTAAGCACAATGCTTACTACAGGGATGGCTAAGCAGACCTCAAACTGGCTTGTATGTGTTCGTTACAAGGCGGGCTTCGATAGCTCCCCCTGCTGTTGAGGATGCTGAAGTGTCTGGTGATTAAAAAGGCTTTGGGCAGTTTTCCCAGTTTGTGCTGTTGATTAATTCCATTGTGCCCACCTCAAAGGGCTTCTTCAGAGCTGCAACGTCAGCCGTTTCTGTAAAGTTATTGCCGTTATATTAAAGATAAAAAAGCACTTCCCCACTATAGCCCATCACTCATTCCGTCAACTGTTTTCCCTGCTTCTGTGTGGCTTTTGCCGGTGTTGCACTCTGGGATTGTTGGGGGTGGGGGGTGGGGGCATTGTTGACACTTGGCAAAATTGGGACATGGTTCGAATGCCACGTTTTACATTTCAAAATAAAATACGAAATCAATGCGCTGAGCGAAGGCTGGTGTTGACTCTTTAACTGTTACAAGGCTCCAAGAATGTGGAGCAGCCAAGCATTTGGTCAATGAGAGAATAATTGCAACCATGAATGATTGCAATTATGATAGCCTCGCTCTACCCTCTCTCCTGCCCTGCCTTCTACAAGACTCTTTCATCATTTCTCTCCCCGTCAGCTCTCTTACATCAGCATAACTAATCCTGCTCTGATAACTCTCCTTAATTGTCTCCTCTAGCACCATGCTAACCTTCTCTCTCTCCATCTGCAGGTCCAAAAGGAAGGTTTTGGGTCGTAAGGAGTCGTCAGAGGACGACAAGTCCCAGGGCCACACCCCGTCTCCCCCCGTCACCCCCACGGGGATGACCTCCCCCAGCCTGACCGCCTCCCTCCCCCGCCCGTCGGGCTCCATCCAGAGGAACCTGCGCAAGTCGGCCACCAGCAGCGACACGTTCAAGGCCCTGCTCCTGAAGAAGGGCAGCCGCTCCGAGACCAGCTTCCGCATGTCCGCCGCCGAGATGCTGCGCTCCACCGACCCGCGCTTCCAGCGCACGCGCTCCGAGTCCTCGCTGGACCCGCCCTCCTCGCCCACCAGCCCACTCAGCCCCTGCGGCTCGCCGGGCCGCGGCAAAAGGGCAGCGGAGGAGTGGCACCGCGGCGAGGGCCTCGCCCTCTCCGCGCCCTCGTCCCCCTCCTCGCCCATGTCCTTCGGCGGGATGAGGTACGGACGCTCGCGCACGCCGCCCTCCGCCGCCAGCAGCAAGTACAACGCCCGCAACCGGCTCCTCAGCAGCCCCATGACGGTGATCTGCGAGCGCGAGGGCGAGCTGGCCGAGAGCGAGTACGCGGACAGTCCGGCCTGCCGGCTCAGCCCCCTGCTGCACAACTCCTACAACGGCACTTTATCTGAGGAGGGCAGCAGTTAGAGGGCAGGCCCCCGCCGCCCCACATCTGGGGATCTGAACTCATTCGCTGTCGAGTGGGAGGGGGAGGAGCCGAAGGGGGGGGGGCCTCTCCTCAGACTGTGAAGCCCTTGCGCCCGCCCTGCCTGGTTCCAAGTCCAGTCGGGTTCTGGACCTGTGGACGCGGACCTTAGAGGCCCAGGAGCCCTCAGAAACTGGGCCGGGGCTGGACTCAAGTCTGAAGTGGAGGCCAGTTCAACTGCAGCTTTTTTCCGCTACTTTGTGTTTCCGTTGGGGTCCCTACAATTTCATTTCTGCTTCTTTTCATCGCTCCTTTGTGTTACAAACAGTAATCGTAGCTCTTCTCCAAAGCCTGGGGTTCTTGGTTGGTTTTCACCTTTTGATTTTGTTCTCCTGTTAGAGATGTGGTGGTTCTGCTGAGTGAATGCAGGTGGTCCTTTAGGTTTTAGAAGGTTTCTCCAAGGACTGGGACAAAGCGAAAGTGAAATGAAGGACTTTTCTTTTCTTTGTTTTCGCTGCAGTGGTGCTCTTAGCTTGGCAGTCAGACAGAGTGGTCAGTTATTTGAAAGTGTACTAAGGGGCTTGCTGTAAAAAAGCCTTGTAGTTCTGCTCATTGCTTCTGTCAGCTTAGCTCTAGAGTGTTCTAGAACACCGTGGCTTGCCAGTCTACTGTAGAAGGTAGAAGATTTTTAAAACACTGGGCGGAACGCAACGGTACATCAGCAAGGGTTCCAGGAAACTGCTCCAGCTACAGTCCTCATCAGGTTTCAACACGTTGAAGTTAGGTTTGCAGGCCTGCAGTTCTTCAGTGGTCAACGGAAAGTGCAGAGGGGCTGAGAGTGGCACTGGGGGTGGACAGGTGAAGGCACTCAAGGACAGCGGCTGGGCCTGCATTGACACAGACAAACGTTGCATTTTCAGTGAAGGTTTGGAAAACCTTTGGTGTTTGAATTTTTAGTTTGTAGATTTTGCACTGTCTATTTGTGTTCTTCTTTCTCTGTTTGTTGTGATATTTTAAAAACCATGTGTTAGAAATTGTTTTATTAAGGCTGTCTTAAGTCAACCATTTGGAATTTAAGAAGGAATCTTAAAAAGTAAACAGAAAATATATTTGTTTATTTGCTGTCCTGTTTTGTTTGTGATCATTGTGGTTACCAAAGAATTTAACCATTAAATGTAGCCTGATATCCTGAAATGGACACAATCTTGAATTTTGACAATATTTAGTAGTTTGGAGAGGTGATCTATTAGATCCTTTATCTAGGGCTGAGGATCACGCAGTTACCATCATGATGTTGACCTTTCTACCTATTTCCTTTTCCTCTGCAGTTTCATATGGTTCTTTGTGTAAATACATGGTTATGTTTTGACTTATTTTCAAAAAACCTGTACGTATTCATTTTTAGAGCCCTTGTCAAGGGAGTGGTTTCCTTTTGTAGGCTATTTATTTACGATTAGTGTGACTGCGACAGTGATGGCCCCCTGGTCTAGCCAATCGGTGGTGAGACGGGGGGCGGGATTGAGGAGAGTGTTGGGTGAGAGGGGACTGGAGAGCCCTCTCTTATCCACTCTGTGGTCTGCTTAGTTCCCCACAGTCAGAAAAGGACAGGTTTACGAATACCAACTCTAATTTGCAACCTTTCCAAACTCAAGTTGAACGAAAAGGTAACAACAAAATAAATAATAAAAAAAACATACGTCACAACGCAAGTGTCATGTTATTATTTGTTCACGTATTAAAGTTGTTAAAATCCTCCTCTGGTGCCTCGACTGCTCGTCGGTCTGGTGCTGTGTGTTCCAAGAGGAGGCGACAGGCGGCAGACTCATAACCTTCTAACAGCCGTAATGGCCCATGTTTAATCACCTGTGACCAGAGTGTGTCCTGGCCAACTCCGACCCAGCCATGATGGACTGCCCCCCCCTCCCCCCAGCCCCACATGACAGGCATTCACAACGTCTCAATCCCAGCAAGTTGAGGCAGAGGAGGAGGAGGAGAGCGAGAGACAAAATCAGGCTCGGTGGAGGAGTGGATAAACAGGTGTGTGTATATGGAGGTGTAGGCATACTGCTGATCGTCTTGTGGATGTCTGCGTTATAAAACAAGGTGATATTTAAAGGCCGTGCCTCTTGTCTGGTCTCTCTCGCTCCCTTGCTCCACCTCTGATTCACGGCCATCTGCCAGCCCGCCGCACCAAATCACCGCCTCATTAGTGCCGTAGCCATGGCGCCCACACTCGTCCATCATCCTGGGAGCTCTGGAGGCCATCGGTCACACCTCTCCTCCTCCCTCTTCCTCCTCCCCTCCTCCCCTCCTCTCCCAACAGGGTTATCACTTGTGTCCTTCTCAGGAGTCTGGATGTCCGATTAGCAACACTGCATCATCTGGCATCCCATAATATCCAACTGGTGGCGACTGCAAGCTGAACCACTATGCGCCTGTGTACAAAATGCAGCTTCATCCAAACTGTCTCCACCTACAATGACAATGTCGAAACATCCCACCACAGTGTATGCCCTCGTCATATGTCATTACTGATGGATTTAGTTTTCACCCTGTTCAGCTTTGAGCCTTTTTAACTCTCAGGTACAGCCCATCACCAGTGCATTCCCAGGGAGGGAAACATTTCTTCCCACCTCTGTCATCCATCAATAGTTTTTCAATATTTTCAAGTCATGCCATTGCCTGTCATTCACTGTAAACTCCGTTTACCAGCTCATATATTCAACTGTGTGGATCAATCTCTGCCTGGTTATTCCAGACAACCCACTCTACATATCACTCACACATGAATCAATATACCACCTCCTACCCATAATCACCGCATATAGGCCCCTTCCCCCGCTGGTCCTTCTCCGTCCCTGTGCTTTGAGACAGCCCCCCCACCCACGCAGCACCGGTAAGAGAACAGCACTGCCTTGGCTTGTTATGAGTGTGATGAAAATGTACTAGATGTCAAAGTGGAGGAGCTTGGCTCAATCATGGATGATCCGATTAGCATTTTATTCCAGCTTCCTGACCTTTCTGTTGGCTTTTCCAGCAAATAACAACAGCCTCATTTCAAGGAAATGACAAGACGAGATCGACGTCATGCCTACAGTTCACACCACAGATAGGAGCATCATGACTAGAGAAATACCTCTCCTTAGGAGCACAACAAACGGTATCTGACTGTGCAGGGGAGGGGGGGGGTGTTCAGCTTTGTTTCTGCTGAGTGTCTGAACATGATATTGGGAACAATCCTCCCAAAATAAAGGCAATGACTCAGCGTGTCTCTGATGGTGTGGAGGGAGGGGAGCAGGGAGGACAAGGGAGAGATGATGGTGGGGAGAGGATTGCACAACTGCCGCAGCTAAAGGTCACGACCTTCAGAGCATGTAGGCCACACCTGTGTGCCTCTGGATCTGAACCCACATCGAGGTTACAAAGAACACACAAACACATCAGGTGAATGGAAATTAGGGGTGGGGGGAAAAAAAAGATTCACATATGAATCACGATTCAGTCTTCTAGCGATTCACAATTTATTTTTTGGTATGATTAGAAGGCAGAGTATTCTGTTTTATAACTTGCCATTAGCAGAAACAAAACGTATAATTTCCTTTGGCATTTAGAAGTGTCATAAGGGCAATTACACTGTCTTGTAGAAAGTAACTTTGCAGGAAGCCTCTGAGGCTCATTCTCTGAAAGCTGGGTCAGTACCGCAACAGTCTGGGTTCAAATCCAGCCTTCACCCTTTTCTGTATGTCTTACTCCCTCTCCATTCTTTTCCTGTCACACTTCAATTAAATGTCCAATACAGCATGTCAAACTGTTTAATTTCCGTGGAAGTACACAGAGCATACCAAAAGATTCCCAACCCTAATGGAAATAGTTGAGTAAATGTATTCATCCTGTTATTCTTCATTCATAACATGATGTAGACATATCCTTTAAATATTTCAGTGTGGATACACCCACAATACATTGCTCACAATAGACCATCTGTTTTATGTTTACATACAATTATGATAAAAGGATATAAAAGGCACCAATTAGCTTTTGGCATATCTATCAATAAGAAAATAGTTAAACATTCATTATGACATAGGCACACATTAACCTCAGTGCATTTTGATGTGTATAACTGGTCACTAATACAGTAAGTAGTAGCGGTGTCCATAGTCAAAGTGCATTATGTAAAACTGCCATAAAAAGATTTGCGTAATTGTTTTATAAACTGACCATTTAGTTAGTTAAGGCCAGTTAAGGCTTACACATGATCTAAAAACAAGCCATCCCTTTAATAACCTTCAGATTCAAAGCATAAAACAAACAAACACGTCGCACTGTTTTTCTCTCTATTTCACCTAAGTCACCTAAACCTACATTGGAGAGGCACCTACGGTCCATCCCATTAAGCTGTAAAATCGATCCCACACCAGTGGAATGTAGGAAGCCTGTGTTCTTCCACCGCAACCTGTCACCCCCCCCCCCCCCCCCCCCCTACTCCCCATCTTCTTTCTTGAGGATCCAGACCTCGTTCGTGCGATTGGTCAGTTTGAAGGGGCTGTCGTAGCCAGCGATGTAGTACGGCGTTTCTTTGTAGGGCGCGCCGTCCCTCTGAAGGCTCTCCACAAGTCTCAGAAGCTCCTCACGGCTCTTCTGTTCATTAGAGAAACCTCCGTAGGTCCTAAGTAAAAGTTGTCAGGATTAAATACATAGATCTTACTTCAGGAAGTAGAGAGTAAAGATACTACGAGCTCACGGTTACTTAAGTTTTGCACAAATATTATTACTCTGTTGAAGTTTTTCCCCCGCAGTGTTTTAGAAGGCACTGTGATCTCTCCTTCAATGTCCACCTCACCAAGTGTTTCGCTCGGTCATGTCTGTTGGAGCACAGAGAAGCCTTTACACTCGGGTGTCATGGTGTTCCGCGTACCTGACGTAGGCAGTGAACTGCTTCCTGTTCTCCACGAAGATGTTCTCCAAGTCGGTGGGCCGGGGCGGGTCAGCCTGATGCTCTTCCGGGATGAAGAAAGACACGGTGAAGGAGGTCTCACAAGCCGGGCCGGCCCCGGGGTTTACCAAACACGACACGGGGGCCGTCATTTCCACCTTTACGTCTAGAACACGAGAGAAACACACACACACACATTCAAACACACACACACATTTAAGGACTGCTTGAATTGATTATTAAAGAGGGTGGGTATAGCTCGGTAGTTTGAGCACTTGAACTGCAGAACTGGCAGGTTCGAAGCCCCCTGTGCTGTCAGTTGCTGAGGATAAAAGTGTCTGCTAAATGAAATGACGATTTATTCATTACATGCTCACGGCCAACAGGTAGGTAATATGTAGTGAATGCATTTTAAGTGTGAAACTGATCGACCCTAGACCTAGGGAATAGCATAGGGGACACTGAGACACCAACAAAACAGATCTTCCAAAGCGTAATGATAGGATATCAAATTCACTACAAGAGACATTGATTACTGCATTGTCCATTCGGGAAACTATCCCACTCTAACCAGATGATGAAAGAGTTAAATCTGTGACACTTTCCATAAAAATGACTTGCAAAACAACTCACATGTTCCAAGTTATACATTGTGCGTGACCCAATAAACTCTCATAGTAAATTTAAATGACCACGGTGTACTTCCAGGCACTTTTGAACTTGAAATGATTGTCTCACTGGGGTTTTAACTTACATTTTATGATTACATAAAACTAGCATGATTGCTCTTTCCTTCCTCATACAAGATATCCACTCATATAAGCTTGTGTTGTGTAAATGAGTAGGCTACATACTCTTTTCGTTGCTGCCTTGGATGAAGCGAAAGAGACGTTTAAAGCCAGTGCTCATTGCTTCACCTTGCTGCATCCCCTCGATAGTGGTGCTCACCCAGTTGGTGGCATGATAGGTACGGACTTCATAGTCCTGTCCCTAAAACACACATTTATAAACAAATAAACATGGGGGTAAGCCAACAATCCAAGGCTTGTGCAACGTTGTATTGCTTCTTTTATTGACCTAAAACGAACGCCTACTGTACCTTACTCTTCTCCGCAGTAAACTTTGGGGTTTGTAGACCAGAAGAGAAAAGAACTTGTCCAACCGCCTTTAGCATATTTCTGTTGTATTCAGAACGGGGATTAGAAATTCATTAATGTAGATCTGTAGTATGTCTGTAGTATAGCTATCTAGAGCTCTAGCTAAGCCATACAGCGTTAAGATATACATTCCTTGAATGGGGCAGCCAGCTACTTCAGCAGCTAGTATACATACCTAGTCTTGCAACTCATTCAATGCAGGAAAACAAATATTCTGGATGTGTTATCCAACTGAACGAGCCAGCTAGCAACAGTACTATCTACATTTTCAGTGCTTTCACAAATTTGCTGCAAAATGTCTAGCTCCCACAACTGTCCTTAACTTGCGATACACACACATTCGACAAGTAAATAGTATTTACCGTTGAATAAAGTTGATGAAGGTTAGTGTAGGTGTCTCAAGCAGATACAATTTCTTCGTGTGTGGTGTTTACGTAAAATGTATTTTGTAACATGTGAGCGTAATACGTCAGGTGCTTAGACACGGCTGCTGTTGATTGGTCATCCAGGCTATTGGATAACGAAAAGTCATTCATATTTATAAATTGCGAAATCGTGTATTCGTATAAAAAATAAGAATCCACACAAAACACCAACACGATGGTTTGTAATAAAGGCATTGTATTGTTAATAAGCACTGAAATTAATTCATAGCAACTCAAAATCAACTAAAACATATTTAAAATGTAGCAATTAAAAAGTATTTTTAATAGCAAATATTACATTGCCAAACAAAAGTAAAAACATCCCTTGACTTGATGAAACATGAGATTCAGTAAATATTGAAAACCTGCAGTACTAAAAATATGACCATACAATAATATATGTATGAGATACAGTGTTGAATAAACAACCATTTTAAATTCACAAAACATTCAGCCACAAATTCCTTAGCAATACTGGCACTTGCATTGCTCTGTTACAAGAGTTCCTATCACCCCCCCCCCCCCCCCCCCCTTCCTGCAATACCTGTCCTTCCCTCCATCTCATCCTTATATTCTTCTATCCTAACTTTATACCATCCATCGTCCCTCATATCCTTCCATATCTTCTCCCCTTCTTCTCGATCTGGCCTCTCTCCCTATATCTCTCTATCTTGTCTTCATCCACCCTGGTTCACTTCAGTTTGAGGGCAGTGCTCTTCCTGTGAGGGATGTCTTTCTGGACCTGGCGTGCTCTGGAGCCAAAGCCCAGGGACTGCAAGGACTCTGTCAGGAAGCGCTGTGTCGGGGACACGCACAGCATCACCAGCAGCTTGGAGTCGCCACCTAGTGGAGCCACAGAACAGATGAGCACAGAGAAGGTTAGCCAAGTCCTTCCGCAACTAACTTTAAATAATTCAAAATGATGAGAGTCTTAATAATTCACCAAACGCATTCATGCAATGTGTCGTTTTTGTGCTTCAAAATAACCATAACGCACAAAGTATACGAACGGCCAGTTTCTTGTCTGATGTTCAGAACAACCAATTGGGAAACGGTAAGTGTGGCCTGGTCCCAGTCTCAAGTGGCCTGGTGTGTGGAGACTTGGTGGTTTGTGGTCGTGTGCGTCTGTTGACATCTTTACACAGGTGTGTGAGCCTCACCAATGGCGTCCTGCAGCAGGTGGGTGAGCTTGCTGTTCCTGTAGGGGACGTGGGGTCTCCGCTCTGCCAGGGCTCCCAGCACGTCAGACAAGGCCGACAGGCTGCGGTTGATACAGGACGTCTCCCACAGGGCGGCGCCAGTCACCCCCGACATTCCTACACGAACACAGACAGATGCAGCATCCCTGAATGTGACTGTCAGTGGCATTCACTGACAATGTGAGTGTGCACGTGTAGCGTGAGTGTGTGTGTGTGTGTCAGTCTTACCCACACACTCGCTGCCAGCCAGGTCCACTAGCTGCAGTTTTGTCTTAAAGGGCGCCTGACCAATGCTAGTTCTGGGGGAGGGGCATGGGGAGTGGTAGGGGGAGTGGCATGGAGAGGAGGTGGAGCTTGCGGAACGCTCGTCCGGTGAGCGGGCGCTGGGGTTGGCACGCCGACAGCGGGGACTCCACCACTCTTTCTGGTGGGTGCGCTGCATGTCCTTCTTGGCATTTTGTAACCTGCGGGCTGACAGGAACATCACCAAGGTTACTCACCACAGCGATATGACAGACACACACATGGCCATGATACAGACAGATGTCATCAACAGCTGATGTCTACATGAGGGATGTGCTCTTTTGGTTTTCTGCATTCCTGTGTCTGCTGAGGTCTGACTGTCACTGTGAGTGGAAACGTGTCTCTGCCTAGGTTTGTGTGTGTGTGTGTGTCCACCTAGGTTTGCCTGTGTGTGTCCACCCAGGCTTGTCTGTGTGTGTGTGTCCACCCAGGCTTGTCTGTGTGTGTGTGTGTGTCCACCCAGGCTTGTCTGTGTGTGTGTGTGTGTCTCACCCAGGCTTGTCTGTGTGTGTCCACCCAGGCTTGTCTGTGTGTGTGTGTGTGTGTGTGTCTCACCCAGGCTTGTCTGTGTGTGTGTGTGTCCACCCAGGCTTGTCTGTGTGTGTGTGTGTCCACCCAGGCTTGTCTGTGTGTGTGTGTGTGTCTACCTAGGTGTGTGTGTCTCACCCAGGGCCAGAGCGTTGGGGCTCTTGGAGGAGACGGTGAGGGTGACCACGAGGTGTGAGCGTGAAGAGTCTCGGTGCACCAGGGTGGGGCAGCGCGCCCTCAGCTTCAACACGGAGCTCATCAGCTGCATGACGTCTGCCGAGCTACGCACCAACCTGGGGCGGGGCGGCAGGACGTCAGCCAACACACACACACTCCCTTACATGCACTGTCGCCATCCTGTTCCTCTGAGAGTCACCACACACACACACACACAGCGGTAGTGGACTCACTCGTAGGTGAGGCAGGGAACCTCGCTGGTCCCTGTGCTGGTGGTGAAGATGTCCCTCCTGGCCCCCGTGGGGACCCCCTCCTCGTCCTTCGCCAGCAGGTCAAACACCTCGTTGTTGTAGACCTCCACCACCGACACCTCCACCATGTGGCTTTCCGGAGGCTTCTCTGAGATCAGCCTGTCACACACACACATACAGGTACACACACACACACAAACAGACATACACACGCACAGGCAAGATGCACACAAACAGATCCACATGCACGCGCACACACATACAGATCCACAGACTCAGGTCAGCATGCCATCTCACTGACAGAGCATGAGGTTAACCTAACCTCTCTCTCTCTGTCTGTCTCTCACCTGAAGAGCTCCCAGGCAGCTTTGGGGATGATGCCCCGTCCAGCGTCTGTCTCCAGTCCTGAGGGGCTCTCTGGCTGGGAGCCAATCATGGTGTGTGTCTTCCCACTCCCTGTCTGTCCGTACGCCATTATACACACGTTATACCTGAAAACGTTGACCCCAGACAAAGGTCTTCAATTGTTCAACAATGTGTTTTCATTCCAGGGCTTTCATTGCAATCGTATTGTTTTACAGGGTAACATGATGCTGCATTTCCCTCTTGTGCTCTCTAATCCTGTGTAATTACTTTGAGTACTCCAAGCTTCGGTTCTATTGCTGATCAATAAACACGGTAAGTCATTATTCTTCTTAAGGGCAACTGCATGTTGGTACTTTCATAGAGTCTAGACTACTCTCTGTTTGACTCCAATGAGGTTAGCAGTGGTCCACTCACCCGTCGAGAAGGGAAGTAAGGAGGGGCTTCACTTCCTCAAACACAGCATCCTGGGAGTCCTCTGGTCCATGCACCCTGTCAATCAAAATGACCATGATGACAGACTCATTCCAGACTGTTTCATATACTACTGAAATCAACAATACTAATTTACTATAGTGTTAAATGTTGAGTTATGTTGAGTTATTATAGTTAATGGTTATGAAACATACCTCTCAAACTCAAACATCTTGTTGAGGACTGGGTTCCCCATTTTAGTACAATTCACAAAGACTGTGTCCTAGGGCCGCGGGTGCAATGGGAAAAAAAGCATATATCATATGCACCATTTGTACGTTGTGTGTCAACTAAAAGAATGTACATATGAGAATGAGGCCCTGTCAAGTTTGACTCAAGCTTTCAAACTTGACAGGCTGAGTGCTGAATCAGCAGCAGGTATAAACTCACATCATTAACAGCCTGAACCACCTCCTCTGATGAGGCACACCTGAACAGAAAAGTCACACCAACTGGTTTGAGACAACCTGGTCACTGATAAATATACAGTACTATAATAATACGCAGTTCAGGTACAAAACTGCGGGCTTTTTTACCCCAATGCTAACGTAGACGCCTGTCCATTGTCAAAAGGAAGAATCGGGCGCACTCTGCAGTGAACCCTGATGTTTCCCCTGAGCTCCTGTGAGAAGGAGGGAGAGAGAGAAGAAGCGAGGGGGGGGGGGGGGGGGGGGGTTAACAGATCCATGTGTGTGACTCACTAAGTAACAGATCATTCCAGAGGCACAAACTCTTCCTCACCACCAGGGTGTTGTGAAGTATTCTTCTTCTCAGCCTCTCTGTCTTGCAGCGCTCCTTCTCCTCCTCTAGGGAGCGCTCCAGAGCCTCTACGCGCGCTTGCAAACCTAGAAATACAAAGAATAAACAGATTCTGTTTATTGTACAATAAAAAGAGTATATCTCACACATATGTAATAGCAATGTTGGGAATATGTGGCATTTTGTCCTGAAAGAAACTTCAAGTAAACTGTGGGGGAAATAACTATAATGCAAACTTAATGTGACAATCGGTGAGTCATCTTACAAGCTGGAGACTTTAGCCGGTGGCTTAAAACAATCCCTAGTGGATAGTAAGTGTCCATTACATCACAAAAACAAGAGGATTTGCTCCTCAAATATTAATCCTTTTATTGTCTGTGACTTCCCCATGCTATAGTCGTGCCATGTCAAGCTGTGCCATGCTGTAACCATGCCAACAGTGACCAACGCTCTCAGGTAAAGACCTTTTGACCCTAGGCCAGATCTTAATCCCTTCACAAACACATGTATGAACATGCACTCTCACCTACACACACACACACAAAGAAACACACCATGGCGTGCAAGGAAGTAAAATATATTCTAGGCTTTCACAGTGAGGATGAATGAATCACGCAGGCTTAAAGCAAATGCCAACCAACTCCATCAAAACTCAACAAGGGATTATATGAATGTCGGATTTGAGACGGCTTTAAGACCACGCCCATCTGATATCCATCTACAACTGAAGATGGCTTGCCCACAACTTGCCACTGCTACACGCAGCTAATAAAGGCAAAGGCTAAAAGGCCTGCCTGCGACACCAAAGTGGCACACATACACTGGCCCTCAGACTCCTAGAGACAAATGTATACAGAGTTTGCTCAGTTTGCTTGATGTAAAGTATAAGCTATGACTCAAGCCACCAGAGCTGAGCAGGCTCTCCCTCCACGGGACTACACCAGCACGTGATTGGCTGCTGTAAGTTGTTGTTTGGATAGGGGCTCAGACCTCCAGACCCGCTGTGTCGCTGATTGTGTCCTGGCTGTCAGAAACATAGAGCGTCTCAGGGTGTAGCATTCACTGAGGACCAAAGAGCTTTGTGTTTCTTGTTGAGCTGTTCCTAGTTCTGTTTATTGAAACCCTGGTGGAAATGAAATTGTACTATTTTAACATTATTCACTTAAATTCACCTTAATAACCACTAAAAGCCAAAATGTCACACTCTTTGACCTCACCTGACCTGCTTCACGTACGCGCTTGTCTGCCAATCAGTATGATTGGCAGACAAGCGCCACACACAAAATGTCACACACACACTCTCATGTATAGGCTCAGGTACTGTGTGCTGACCCAGGGGCTGTCCCACAATTCACAGACTACACAGTCCGACCATGTGACACCTGCCTCACTGAGCCTGTGTCACCAAGGCAACCAAGTGACGCAGGGCACAGGACACGACACATGACCTTGGAGAACCCAGCTGACAGGAGACTTATCAGAGGGTGAGTCCCGAGGAGGAGAGGGGAGGGAGGAGTTGGAGGGGGAGAGGGAGGATAATCTCTCCAGCAACCAGCCTTTAAGCCCATGGCAAAGCACTGAACATAAGATTCTTCTGAATGGAGAGACAGGGTTGGAAAGGTGGGGGAGGGATAGAGAGATAAAGAAAGAGAGGGTGACAGACACAGAGAGAAAAAGAGGAGTGGGGGATAAAGAGATTGGGGATAGAGGAAAAAGAGAAAGGAAGCAAAAGAGAAAGAGAGATGGAGTGAGGTGGAGAGGAGTTTCAGGTACAAGGCAGCGAGAGATATTAAAGAATCCAGACAAAAACACATCAGAATCAAATAATGAAGAGTGGAAAATGAAGAGAAAGGCTAGATTATCTAGAGTATCTGACTATCTTCACACACTAACTTCAAATGGTCACTTTCTTAGTCAAACACTTCCTATTACAACCCATCATCCGGAACTTCCTGGCTGAGTGATCTCACGATCCTGGCCAGCCAATCAGGTACTCACTTTGCACGTTGTCACCATGCTGACCCTGTATGGTGGCGTTGGTCTGGCCCACCGTCTCCTGTAGCTGCTTGCTCTGATCCTCGAGCTCAGTGGCAAAACCCGCATACACCGCAAACACATCTCTCAGGTCCTGCTTCAAAACCTAGAGTAGAACAGAAAGAATGCGTGAGTATGTGTGTGCATCTAAACATTCCTCCCCTTAACCAAGGGCCTATAGATGATGGAAAGGTAGTGGGTCAAAGCCAACAAACATTCTCAATTAACCCCCCACCCCCCGAGTTCTGGATGCTTCCGGACATATAGAGGTCTGCACCTGGACTTCAGACAGCAGTTTGGCCAGGGCAGAGTGAGTGCTCTTCTGTACACTTCTTTGGTACTGCCGCTGTTTCTGGACTTCTATTTGTTCTTCATGGCCCCGGCGCAATTTACCAAGGCACTAGAAACAGACAAGCAGTCGGTGATTAATGTGTTACAAACACATATACAATATAAAATGCTTAGTAGGCCTAACTCTACCTGTTGATTCATTCAAGCCTGGTTGTGAAAGCAAGCCAGACACAAATTATCCCTTATTTAATCTACTTTTAAAGGGGGAAATCAGTGGTTTGTGAAGGACAAATTAGTGGGCATCTGGTGTCTGCTCTACAAGCACCTTATCCTTCAGGCAGTAAGCACTTCCATCTGTCGTGTGATTTCCTGGTGGTAAAATGGCCGCTGGGTGCCATGGGTATGGCTAACTCAGACCTATTGTTCTGGTCAGATCAATGACGGTATGTGTCAGAATACATGACCAGAATTTTTACAATGCAGATGAATGTGTCATCCGATTTACCTCAGCAAGTCTCAGGTGAAGAATTGCATTTTCAGTTTCCAACTCTAGAATGCGCTCTTCTTTGCTCTGGAATCGTTGAAAAAGACTGTTAGGTAACACCTTGGTAGTCATCCATTCCATGATTTGTAAAAGGTGATTGTCAAAATAGCGGAAAGCGTAAATAATGCTTCTGCTAACAACTGGTAAGCAAGGTTTGACATAAAATAACCTAACTTCCGTTTAACATTATGGAGAAAAAACTGTAAAACGGCATGCGTAAAAGGCTACCTACCCGCAGTTTGTGCTCCAGAAGGTGCACTTGATGTGCAAATATTTGGTCCCGGTTAATAAAGAGTGGCATTTTGCATACAGGAGAAATGTTCCTCGATGTACAGGACAGTCTATCTAAGACCGAACTGTCAACTCGCTTTCTCGCAGGTCTGTTAATGCGATTACGCACGGTCAACACTTTTCCAAGCGGCTCTCCGTTTGTGCGCAATTTGCGTCCCGTTGTCCGGTGAGACGTACGATCTGATTGGTGCTATAAACTTTTGACAAGCAAGTTAATTGAGGGACGTTCATACTACCAACAGGTATAAAGACAAGGTTCTGCTATAACTGTTTATAAATTACAACACAATGTGTTGACAAACATCAAACAAACTCAACGTGAATGAATGTTTTAGGCTGCATGCAGTCAATTGTTCATTTGGGACCTCTACACTCCAACTGCAATTTTAATGGTTTATTGACAGCAATTTTCTTTATTATTGGCTCCCAGATATCATGAATGTCTTAGTGATGGACTTGTGGATTGCAAGGAGCATCCTTATGTGAACAGGACTTCTATGGGGTTCCTGGTTGGCCACATGGTCCTTAGACAGTTCCTGATAAGCTGGTGAACCACACTTAGCCTCTCTGACAAGAGGACATTTTAGAGTTGGAGATCAGTGAACTTGAAGGTAGGAATTAGTAAGAATTGTCAAAGTAGGACAAAGTTAGCTCATTTGTCAGGATGACAACTGGTGGTTGTCGCTCACCAGGTTAAACCTAAGAGCTGGTGGGCACCTATTCCTGGGCAGAGAACCACTCTGGTTTTTTTCGTTATCTTCATAAAATGTAAGATTAAAAAAGAAACATGCTAGAATCTATGAAAATCAAGACAACCTGTCCTCTGTCACAACTATGCAGTATGCAGCTACAGCACAGGTTATTGTTTGCTGGACCCCACGTGAATTGTGCATATGTCGAATGATTGTAAAACATATTCCTGTAAAATAGTTAATACTTGTCCAAGTTAGGCTGTTTTAAGTTTGAAATGGATTGTTGCAGATGAACCTAATGATTGTGAATGCATCTTCACCTCCGCAAAGATAGGGGGCGGTATTTATCAAACTGCTCCTGGTTGATCACTGAGAAGCGTTGCATGATGACGTGACCAGTGGCTTCAGATAGGTTTTCCCAGAGCTTTCCCAGGGTTTTCCTCCATACGTTTTATTAAGAAAAATGACGAAATCGAAGCAGAGGAAACAAGAAAAAATCAGCGTTTCTAGCGAAGTAAGATACTTCTCAGTTGTATGTTCGTTGTTTCTTTTACGGGGCCTATAGCCTACGTGCATCTAAAGTCAAACAGCATTGCTAGCTCGCTACTAGTAGCTCCGCTGACATACAGCATCACACTCCATTCATTGATTGAATTCGTCCCAGTAGTGTAGGAGGTTATTCTGTCATCAACGTTAAAGTGTGCCTACTGTAAAGTATGATTTACTTCATTCTATTCTTTAAAAGAGTCTTGGATTGGTTTGTCACTGAGTACATTCTTTTCTGTAGATCGATCGTGTGGAGGAAAGAAAGTCTCGTTGTCAGGACAATCTCGAGAGGGCCGAGTACAGGAAGAGGCGAGAGGAGTTGTCCGAACAAGACAGGTGAGGAAAACAAGGAAGATTATGGTAATAAACATGAATCCAGCCATCGGGGTAATTAATCTACAGTCACTGTCATCCACAGGCAAGCCTTGGAGGATGAAATGACAATAATGAATGACAGGATGATCAAACTCGGTAAGAGATAGATGAGTTACATTCCCCTTATGCCATGGTTTTGGTTACTCGAATGCTCACACACAGTCGGTGAATCTCAACAATTAGAATACGCATGTTCTCTCTCACCATTTACTAGAAACTGTCTTCATGGTAGTACATTTGGCTAGACAGAAGTTGAAAGTTAGGATAATGTCAAGGGGGCCAGCGTTCAGCCCTATTGAGTTCCAACTGTATCCTCCCTAGCGCCACCAACCTTTAACCTCTGTTTAACCTCTCATACGCAGATAAAGAGCTGGAAGTGCTGAGAGGAGAGAACAGGAGGAACATGATGCTGTCCGTGGCTCTGTTGGCCATCAGTGCTCTCTTCTACTACGGCTTTGTCTATTACTGATGGAAGACTCAGGACTACATCCCCCATCAAGACCAAGGACTGCAATGGCAGCTACGGACTACAAGTCCTTCGTCATGCCTTGACCATGCATTGCCTCACTCCCAAACCATGCCAAAAACAAGCTGCTGCCGTCAAGCACGACAAAATGTACATATCTGATCTGGGGGGTCTCGATATGTTGAGTGACAACTAAATAGCAGAGTCAGTAGCTGAGATGAGCCGTCATATCAGCTTTTGACAGATGTGAGCTTTGCCAACCGTGGACCACTTATGGAAGCACAATAATGTTTGTGGAGGTTGGACCTGAATGCTTTCGTGCACTCTCCTTTCAGTTGCAACAGCTACATTCTGATCTATTATATCAAAGGATTTATCATTGTGTTGTTGTTATTATGATGGCTTCATATGAATGTCTTGCTTATCAAGGATCACCAAACTTTCATCATACATATACTGTATACATACATCTTATGCTTGATTATCTTTAAAGACCTGCACGCTGTGTATCTTGTTGGAAAAGAACGTCACAATGGTCCACACCAACAAACGATTGTCTTCATAATTTACCTACAGTAAGCCTTAGGTACTCCTTTAATGGCCTTCATTTTTTTAAGCATGCAAGGACTTGACTTCTACCTGCAGCTGTCTAGATCACATGACCTCTACCTGCAGCTGTCTAGATCACATGACCTCTACCTGCAGCATTCTAGATATTTATTTTAATCAATGTCTGCCTTGGATTCAATTCATCACAATGTACAGTTTTCACTAAATTAAACCACCACAAGTGCATGCAGGATTTTGTAATGATCTGTATTTATCTTATAAATGGAAATCAATAAAGAATGTATTCAAAAGATCTCCTGATCCAGACAAATTCTTTAATCCGGTTAAGGTGTTGAGTATCCCAGTGGTCTCAATCTCACCAACAGAAAAATAGTTCCTGGGAAGAGCACGCTTTTATTTTGTATCATAATTGGGGAAGAAACATTACAAAGAAAACAAATGACACCTCATCCTTGACATTTCACAAACAAGATCAGAGGGGGGGGGGGAAGGCAACCGGATGCAGCAAAGACACACTTGAGTTTCAGAAATAACCTCCCAGGAATTCCCATAGTGAATGACTCCAGGACCAGCCCACCTGGAGGAGGGCTGGCTGGACTCGATATGGATTCACTGCATTTTATGAAATATTCTCCATGCTATGTGGATGGAGGTTTTGGTAAGCAAGCCGAGACTACTGTGGACAGAGCGCGCAGGTCAGACAAACCGACCTGGTCGGGTGTGGGAAAGGGCGGAGGGGGTCCGGGAAGTGAGGAAATATAGTCCATAAAACAAACATGACCAGATAAAACACATGTAAATGCGTGTGTGTGTGTATGCTGTCCACACACACAGTACATAGAAACACGATGTGAACTCCAGAGTCAAGGAGGATACACAGACAGGGACAAATATAAAAAGCTGAGCAGGTGCATGCAGAGCAACGGGATGTGTCAAATGGCTGCTTAACTGTGTCAATTAGTGTGAACATTTCTAATGAGCAGAACTCTGTGCACTCGGACGGGCTGCAGCGAGCCTGGGGTAGTGGATGAAGGACAGTGGGCTCGTCCAGGTCCACTGGTTACAAGGGAAACCAGTGTCAGAGCCACCGAGGATGGATGACCTTCTGCCCTTCGTTTTGGATCCATACATTCAATGACAATTCATTTCTAACCATCACCATGCACATTGTCTATCGGAAATTGGCCTTGGCAGGAGTCACTGCTCGATCTGTGGTGTCTTCAATGTGATGGCGCCCCCCCCCCCCCCCCCCCGTGGCTCAGGGCTGGTAGTGTTGGTGGATGAAGGAGAGCACGTCATCTTTGGACAGCTTTTCTGGGTCCACCCTTGACTGGGAGTCATGAACTCTGACCCCTTCTTCCCACGCCCAGAACAAGCGCTCCGAGTGGCAGACACTGGAGAGACAAAACAAAAAACAAACACACAAAATAAGGTGTTGCGATTCTGTTGAAATATGCTTAAAACACTAAATCCAAGGATTTCCTTAAAGGGTAACTCAACCGATCAATCGTGTGGTCTGAAATAGGGGGTTTCTATTCCAAACGGTTGCTACTCACTGGAAGGGGGCCACAGAGTTGGCAGGTAGGTCATACGTCGACTCTTTGGTGGTCTTGTTGAAGAAGAACTTCCGCTTGGAGTTCTTGCTGTAAGCCATCGTCCAGGGATCTGACACAGGAGGGTTAGATAGGACTCTTCTCCACACATCCACACCCATATTACACACACACGCACACACACACTCTCACCATTGACAGTCTTTATGATGTAAAGTCCACTGGGGAGGAAGTGGCGGTCGTCTCGGCCAGTGTAGGACAGGCGGGGGACTCCACCAGAGCTCTTGGTGACCTTCATCTCCAGCCTAGAGAGGAACACACACACACACACACACACACACACACACACACACACACACACACACACTGATGACGGACATCACTTCGGGGGGTTCCTATGAGAACTGGGGAACGTCTGTGTGTGTTCTTGCGTGGGCTCTCGCGGAGCTCCTCCCATACCTGACAAATATTTTATCCATCTCTTCCAGCCTGTACACCTCCTTCACTCTGAAGGAACAGGAGTCAAAACATGTTTTACTGACGTCATGTTAAAACCTCAGGATGCCGCTACAGATAAAAGTCCCAGAGTTTCTACCTGATGGGGTTCATGTCCGGCCTGCTGGGTTTCGACACGGCCTTCACGAACTTCTCAGCCATCTGGATTCTGGAGCCAAAAGAGCCAAAGCTTTATTGACAAAACACGTTCACCTAACTGCAGGGGGAGCAGGGAGATTGAGCCACGATCCCTTTCTGGTTGAGGCGGTTGCGGGAGCTCACCGTTGGTTAAAGTGCTGGTCTCTTATGTCGGTGCCGTTGAGCACCAGAGCGTCCAGAACGTGTACCGCGTTGATCCGGCGCTGGGCTTTGCCCTGTGGAACACACAGACGGAACCAGCCGGCTTACAAACAGAACCGGCTGGGATTCTACTCTGCTAAAACGTCCCCTCGTGCCCTCAGTCTTCCACGTCGATCTCGTCCTCTGGTTCTACCCTTCCCCTTCACCTCCTCTCCATTCGTCGGGTGCCCCCCCCCCTCCCTCCATATCTCCTACCTCTCCCTTCAGCTCCTGGACGATCTCCACGCTCAGAAGGGTCTCTCTGGGCAGCTCCAGCTTGAAGCTCTCCAGCTTCTTCCAGCGCAGGGGCATCTTCCCGTCCCACGTGTAGATCTGGGACTTCTGTGTGCAGACATGAGACAGACCCCAGAGTTATAGTACTGAGGGGCCAGTCCAGCAGACTGGACTGGAGTTCAGACTGGAGTTATGGCCAGTAAGACAGTGTTTTTGGGGGGGGGGGCCTAAATGCTCTGTTCATGGTCCAAGTCCCATGGTGGCTGTTTGAAGAAAGTCCTATAGTCTCGCTGTCTCACCCCGAGAGCAAGCAGGAAGAGCTGCTCGCCTCCTCCCACAATGCAGCGGTAGTCCAGGACGTGGTGCACCTTGTCCAGCGTGGTGGAGCTCAGAGGAGTGGGCTTGGAGTTGAACGACTCGGCGTCCGAACCCTGACAGAGGGAAGCGGGAGAGGAATATATAACAATGGAGGGAGAAGAGAGATAGTGAGAGACAAGTGAATGTGAGCTGGCGAGAGCGAGAGGAGAGGTAATGAGAGAGAGAGAGAGAGAGAGAGAGAGAGAGAGAGAGAGAGAGAGAGAGAGAGAGCAAGCATGACAGGGAGAGAGAGACAAAATAATCTGTCATCTGGTCTCACCTTCATGAGCTCGTAGAACTTGGACTTGGGGTCTGAGGAAGAGGGAGTCACTCTGGCCTTATCAGGAACCTGGAGACGTATTTCAAAATAAGAGTCAGGCTTGAGTGAAAAAAAACAAATGTACTGGTTCTCATCTCCTGTCCCGTATCCCACTCACCCCCCAAAGTTTCAGACACTCCTTTCGGATCTCTGCTTGCCTGGACTCAGAGAGGGCCCTGGAAACACACCACACAACGCTCAAATCTCACGTACACACACACACACACACACACACACAAACGCATAGCAGGAACACAGGTGGAAGTCAGGGTACTCACGGGTCTAACACATAGGCATGGATTTTTGCTAGGGCTTTGATCTGGACTGCACAGTGGCTGCAAGGAGAAAAGTGCATGTGGTTATTTGTTGGCCTCCAAAAATGTGCGTGCGTGCGTGTATGTGTATGTATGTGTCCATACTTCTCATTGGACTTGACCATGTGCTGGTAGAAGTGTGTGTCTCCTTTCATAATGTCGAGGGGAACCACCTCTACGACGTCAGACTCGCCGTTCCGCAGGTGGTTGAGTTTGAGGTTGACCGTGAACATGAACTCCCGCACCGCGTCTGTGCCGGGCTTCATCCCGCGACACACGATGTACCTGAGCGTCACGCGCACACACACACACACAACGTGTGAACACACAGTAAACCACCTCGTGGTCTGTCCCGCACCAGCACCCACACCTGGACGCCCCCACACCTGGATGCCCCCACACCTGGACGCCCCCACCCCTGGACGCCCCCACACCTGGACGCCCCCACACCTGGACGCCCCCACACCTGGACGCCCCCACACCTGGACGCCCCCACACCTGGACGCCCCCACACCTGGACGCCCCCACACCTGGACGCCCCCACACCTGGACGCCCCCACACCTGGCAGACAAACACGCACGCGCACACACCTCTCGGAGTTGGCGGGCCGGCTGGTGATGGGCTTGAAGAGCGAGATCTTGTCGAAGCAGAGGTACAGCAGGTAGATGAGCCCCACGGAGAAGGGGGTGAACAGGTCAAAGGTCTTACACACAAAGTGGCCCCCTGTGAGACGGAGACAGACACACAACGCGGCCAGCTGTGAGATCACGCACACGGGAAACACACACACACACACTCACACAAACGCGCGCATACCTGGCCTGAGTGTTGACATGGCGGTGAGGAACTGGCAGAGCAGCAGCTGTTTACTTAGAATCTCCTGGATGTTCTCCTGGCCTTCCACAGAGAAGCCCTGCCGGTCAGAGCACAGAGAAGATGTGCATCACAACCACAGGCCACCAACCAGGGCAGAGAGAAGGCGAGCGCCACAACGCAATCCACCAACCCAAGTAAAGGGAAGGATGAGTGTTACAACACACGGCCAATCATTAATTGCTAAGAGATCAGCGCAGCCTGACCCGACCAGTCACCAGAGCAAATAACAGCACTGCTCAACACAGGTCAGTAATCCTTCAGTCAATACAAGTGTACTGACCCCGTCTGCCATGAGGAAGTGAAGGCCCCTCCTCTCTGTGCTCTCCATCACAAAGTTCCGGAAGGCGCTCACGTTCTCTGGTCGAGTGATGTCACCATCTCCATCCACCCCTCCCTCACCTGGGTCAACGAAAGATCCCGTTAACAAAGGCGGAAAGATCCGGTTCAAGTCGCCCTTCCTCCTATGTTAATACCTTTAGCAAGCACACCACCACGGCACAGAACACAACACAGCACCACACAACACAGCTGCACTTCTCCTCATCCGACAGGGTATTGGACCGTGTACCGTAGTAGGGCTCAAACAGCTCGCTGGGCGCAGCGTAGAAGTCCTCCAGCTTGAAGTCGCAGGGTCCTTTGAGGGTCATGCCGAAGCCCTTGGCGTGCCAGCGCCTCTTCCAGAGGATGTACTCGGAGAAGCCGCCCGGCCCGGCGCACACGTCCGCAAAGTACAGCAGCTCGCCCTCGCGCTCTCGCGTCTGGGGCTTCTGTAGAGGAAACCCTCATGTCGTTTCCGGAAGATTCCTTTGTGTCGGGCTGGCTATCAATGGGGAGGGGGTTGAAGTGTCTGTTTGACAAGGTCGGGAGATCGGACTCACCCCTTGGGAGTCCTTTGGGTTGGTGAACATGTAGTCAAAGACATGGTCGATGTTTGCCATCTTCATAGCCGCTCTGGACATGATGAGCACGCAGAAAGAGGGGCGTGCGCACACACACACACACACACACACACACACACACACACACACAGTGAGTTCAAGGCTCCTTGTGAGAACATAGGTTGAATCCTAGAGCAGTAAGCTTTTGGCGTTAGCTAGCATGTTAAATAGCATCCTTTCATCCTGTCCACCTGTTGAGGAAGAAGGCGCCTCTGATGGTCTCGTAAGGGTTGGAGCGCGTCCGAGCTCGCCTCATCTCCTCCCCCTCCAGGTCGTCAAACACCGTCTGCAGAGCGCACAGGTGAAACACGCCCTGTCTTCACTGAACAGTGAGGGCTAGCTGTTGCTCTCCTGCCCCAGAGGGCTACTGTACTCTGAAGGGTGACTTACCTTGCACCTTAGAAGTGTGTGTAGCAAGTCCTCGGTGCAGAACTCTGTCTCATCCTCAATCTTCAGCTTCCTCTGTAATTGAGACGTTTTAGATGTTGCTCATTGTAGTAGAAAGATTGTATGTATGTGTATGTATGGGTGTGTGTGTGTACATACCGGTCCCAACGCTATCCAGTCCCTCAGCTCATCTGCATCTGGGACCTCTGTGGTGCTTTCCGGAAACCATTCTACATTCTCTACAGCACCGGGCTGGAGGAGCGGAGAGAGGGAGTGATGGAGGGACAGGAGAGGGAAAGAAGAGCAGAAAGAGGGGAGTCGGAGGGTCAAAGAGAGAGGTGTCGCAAAAAGAAGAAAAACAATGCGTTTACGGTGCACACAGTCCATATTCGGGACAGCGGGATTGTGAAGATGTTGCTGTGGCGGTCGGCCCTCCTCCCCCTACCTCTGGTTCGTCTTGCCAGTCCACGTTCAGCTCCCCCTGGAAGCCCTGCAGCGTGAGGCCCAGACCCCTTCTCCCTCGCTGGGTGGACGCCTCCACGATCTCCTTACGCCCCTGGCCAAACTTACCCAGGCCCTCGCCCTCACGGAAACCCATTTTGGCCTGGGCAACGAGGAAAGGAAGGGGGAGGACACACAAAGGGTAGAAATAGCAGTTAGCATACACCAGAAGAAACACACGGAACGCATACAATATGCTTTAGTCATTCACGCTTTTTAGGGCCAATTACTGAGAGGCTTTGCCTCACTCTCTTTCTATAGTCAAAGTACATTCTCTGTTCCCCTAGCTATGCTGACGCTAGACAATGATCAGGTGTGTCGTGATGTCGTACCATGAGCCTCTGCGACACCCTGTTGTACATGGAGAACTTGTCGGGGTCATCCTGTTTGGAGTCGTCCGCCGCTGATGCATTCTGGGAGATGGATGGCATGGAGAACCCCGGGCGGTGGTCCTCCGGGTCGCTGTGGGAGTCACTCTGGCTGGAGTCTGGAAGGACCGTGTACGCACCCACGCATGCGCACACACCAGCACCGGAAGCGACACACACGCAGACACAAAGCCAAACCCAGACATAAACACAGCCACAGACAAAGGCAGATGTAAACACCCAGACAAACACAGAAACACACAAGGACACTGCACAATCATTACTTCAATCAGACCAACCATGTCACACATGACCTAACCATCTGTAGGACTGGAGTGTTTGCATTGGCCCATATTCCCCTGCATGTGCAGCAGCTCACAGCTTGCGTTGCATGTCAATACATGGCTGTGTGAGCATTTGTAAACAAACTGGCTGAGTACTATTGGACTACTGTTATGATATTCACTGCTGCTGTATGACGCATTTTGATTAAAGTCAATCTAATGTTGGTAAACATCCTTATAGGATTGAAGGTTAAGTGGAGCCAATCACTACCATATAAACAACCGTGCTTGGAGTTTAAAGAAATGAGATTAGTGGTTGGACAGTGTATTCTGCCAAGTCTACTGCTACTGGGAGGTCGCCAAGGACTCGGGTCTTGCACAGGTGAGATTTAGGACATGCTGCTCTGCTAAAGGTATAAACAGCAGAGGCCTGAGCATTACACAGACCCTATCCAGAATAAGGGCCTAAGATGTAACACAACTGATTATCCAAAGTTGTAAAACGTGACATGTGTTGGTTGGATTTGTCCAAGTGTTTATAGAGGTTGATGCAACTGTCAATTACCCTGACTGGCTGTGAGAACCGGCGACTCGTCGTCCGAGCTGGCGTCATCACGGCGTCTCTTGCTCCCCACGAGGGGGTCAGAGGCTGTGTCCCCCCTCCTCTTCATCCTGACTGGAGTGAGGGAGGGAAGAGTGAACAGGGTCAATCCCATGGGGAGGTGCAGAACTGTCATCGGGCAATATAATATGGCAAAGCAATCCTCCTTAAACTAGCGGGAAATAATTTGGGGTTTTGGAATGTCAGGTCATGTATAGATAAATACAGGTATATGCATGATGATACATGAGAAATTACGCAGATACATCTTTAGTTTGAATAAATTAAGTGTTGAAAAGCTAATTCTTCGGTAAAGTTAGTTTGATAGGTATAGAAATCTTAATTTGACTAGAGCTATTTACCTCGTATTAGAGATGTGTATGGCTACCTAACGCAGATGTTTAAACTGGACCATTCCAGTGTTCCTTGTTGGACTGAGCAGTGGTTGGCAAGCTAACAAGTGTGTGAGCAGTTCAAACGAGCACTAGCTAGCAAGTTTGTATGTCCAGAAAGATAGCTCGCTAGCCAGTTGAATAAACAGCAACACGGTGTACGGTAGCTTGTCAGAAATGAAACTTAACTAACAAGATTCCAAGCACTTCCCTCTACGTTTCGATTTCAGTCTACAACAACATCGAACGACGGTTAGCTAGCTAGCAGGCTGTTTCTACGAGCTGTGTGCAAATTCTAGTTTTTCTCTTGAACACCTGCACCCGCCATTGAGAAAAAGCAGTTTATTCGAGTGTATAAATCCAAGATGTAGCACTTCATAAAGTTTGTTTCCATGCAATAGCGCTATTAATGTGGTAATAATCGAGGTCAGCGTTAGCCCGCGTTCAGGTTTCGGAATTGTCGCTGGGGTCCTTCAAGTACGTAAGACACGCGTAAATGACGTCGTCGGTGGGATAGGACATCAGCACCTGCCTGTACCCGATTGATGGGTGCAGGAGTTGACGTTGTTGATCCTTAGATGTAAGCTTAATTTATAATTTAATTCACCTATGCTGTTAATAGCATTATGACCATGTTAAAAAATAGTTCCTTGCTTACTGAAACTAAAATAAATTCCTTCAAAACAAAAATATCACATAGGTGTGACTGTTAATAGTAACTTAAGCTAATAACTTGAAATATTGCAGTTTCTATCTATTGAAACCCCAGGGTTCTCCTCTTTGTTCAGAGAGAAAATAGCTCAAGTAGTTCAAAACGTTTTAGTTTGCATATAGCAAGTAATTTAATTGTTTTGAAATTTTATTTAAATAGAGGATACCCAGGTTGTGGTGAAAAATAAAGGAAGTTCCTCAATAAATAATAACTGGTCTTATATATTTTTTATTATTAGCCTATTCAAATTGAGAACGATACAAACAGTGGAATCAATTCATAAGAATTGGTAAAAAAAAAATATATAGTAGGCTTAGACAGAAAAATGAAGATGTCCTTGGAAGTTGCGTGTTGCACTAAGTCTCCGTCTCGGACCCATAACATGCCATCACTGAAGATGTTTGTGTGTCAGTCAGTAATTACTGAACGTTAATGACAGATCCCATTCCGTGACATGAAGCTAGCATAAGGTCAATCTGGTAGAGGAATTAGCTCCTTTACTGCGCAGGGGATATTTGAGCCACCAATTCAACGATTAAATTCTACGTTTAGCGGCCCGCCTATGGAGAGATCATTTCTGCCATTAAAACATGCGTGGTTGTTTTGAACAGCTAGGCTTAGGCTATAGTTGACAATAGCTCAAGTCAAAAACAGGCATAATATAATAGTCTCTATTCCCAATCACAGTAAGGTCACCTGGGAATTACATCCTTCCACTGCTTCTAAACATCTCCTGTGGATAGCCAAACAACAACAATAGGATCATCGGCTCATTTGCTGCTACATTGCCACTAATTGTTGACCTACCCCCTGTGATGCCCAGTAACGTCATCACACCATTGTTTGCTGGACTGTTAAACCTCAAGTGTGTGCGAGCACCCTGTGGTGGTTGGCACAAGGACAGTGAAAAGTACACTTCGTCCAGATTTATTATCCATACACCTGCTCTCTTATCTGGCTCCCTGCCATTAGCCCCATAGACCTAATGGGCATAGCCATACAGACACACACAACCAAACCACGTGACCCACTTACGCAACACAGCCTAGGCTTTATATACCACCAGTGGGGATGAGTCTCACCCCAGAGAGATCAGAGCAGCCCAGGTGTGTGTTGGTGTGAGAGCGTGAGAAGGCGTGTGTCTTCAGACGCAGGGGATCTACAGCCACCGCCGCTACACTCAGCCCAGTGGAGGACGTCAGGACTCGGGAGAGGGAAGGGTCACACAGGGCCAACCGTCTGGTTGCAAAGCTCCTTGAAGTGTTCTTGTGTCTTATCTGGCTTTGACTTTGTGACACTAAAGACAGCAAAGATGTTTTTCCGCATCCCTCGACTGACCCCTGGATATATCAGATACCTGCAGGTGCGTATGATGTTCTAATTGTCCTTCTGATCCATTCTTGCAAAACAATGCTCCTACCTGGAACAAGATAAAGGTTATTCAGTTATGCCTGTAGGAAATCCTTCAGTGAAACCTTTAAATCAAAACCCTTTACTGGTAGAACCATTTTATTAGAAATTGGTCCGTGTTAGTGGTCATCATTAAATGGTGATCAAGTAACTGCCTATGTTGAACTGTGCAGCATGCTTATTGGAAACAGCTGTCTCTTTCTATGCCTCCTCCTAAATTGTCCCAATTCTGGTTTACATAAGGTTTGACATTACTTCGATAATTCCCTAATGTTTGCTGAGATTTTATCTGCACTAATTAACTCAAACGTGTAGTAGATAGGTGGTCTAAATAGAACAAGAGAATAACCCCTGAACACATTTTGGCCAGTTGAAATGTCTACATTGATGTTTTTGTTTCCAAGACACTGTATGTGTCCTGAGACAGTAAATATCTTACATGGACCTGATCCATTGTCCAACAGGTGTTTTCCAGTGTGTGTCCTGGAAGGATAGATTTGGATTAGCGTAGCCTGCTGTCTTTGAACGGATCTGAATCAGAGATTCTGTCTCGTTCAGGGTCAAGTTAATGCCCCACTAATGGGATCCAGAGTGCCGTGGCATGAGATCTATGCTCCTAATCACCCAGCAGGGCTGTATTTTCGGACCCTGCAGCTGGAATTAGAAGCCTGTTGCGTCTTTTAGGAGGGAAGTGTCAAGCCTGATTATCTGTTTTTGAGCTCATCGGAGTGGAGGTTAGATAACTCACGCAGCTACTGTGGTGTGGTGAGAAGCGAAGGAGGGGGACAGTACGAGAATACTGTAGATCTCAAATGTTAGCATTTCTGGAAAGTAAAGCATTGTGTGCAGTCACCGAGTCCTTTATTTATTGTAAACTTGAACTGTAAACATGAACTGGTCTATATACACCCTACTGAAATAAAAACCTGTTTAAGAAAATAGGCTGAAGACAAGAAAAGCTAATAACTAAATTTATCTGAGCTTAGGACATGTTTTGGATTGGCACACAATTCTGAGATGGCTGTTTTCCAAAATCACACAAGACTCACAAAGTACAGAACGTGGCGGCCATACCTTTTGTCTTTATTCTTGACTCCAAATTAACATTTGGAGCCAAAATGGAAAATGTATTTCGGATTTTCCCCTACGGTAAGACCATCTCAGGGATGAGAAGCCTGTTTGAGCACGGCCCGATCCTTATGGACTCCAGTGCAGCCCGAGCTAGACGGAAGGCTGCTGTGTTGTCGCCGTCGGTGACTTTGGTGGCAGCGTTTGTGGGGGGCCATGTTTTTCCCAGCTTCGCCGGTGACCCCTCCTCTCTCTTGACCTTTCAGACCCAGGCAGCCCAGACCGTGCTGCAGAGCCGTGAGGGCCTTGTGATGCCCCGCATGGCCATGCTGCTAGGCCTGATGGGAATCGGCATGTCTGGATACAGCTCCCGGCAACTCACATTGCACTACAAGCCCTCAGCCAACCTCATGAGATAAGACCAGACATGAACAAGGTGTTCATGACCCCTGACCCCAGACACACCACCCTGCTGGACCACAACGGACCTTCACAACACACAGGCATCACTGGACTATACCTAACACTACAGGACTCTACTCAAAGGAATTGTTCTTTCTCCCAAAAAAAGGTTGTTCCTTATTCCCTGTTGAATTTAGCCTTTGTGGTTGAAGTTTAGGATTGACCCAGTTTGATTTCGATTTTGGAATTGGTTTGTGGTCGGAGATTGAAAGATTGATGCTTTAAGGTTCCACTTCAGCAGTTAATGACTACATGACTACATCTCCTTTCCTTCCTGAACACTACATCACCCTTTATGCAGTTCCTCCAGAATTCAGTTCAATTGTAGATAATCCAGACTCTTCTCTTCTTAATTTCAGTATTTGTACTTGTAGTCACACGCAAAGACAACAAACATTTCCACAAACAGGTTCAATCTTAAACTATTGTAGATAATCCAGACTCTTCTCTTCTTAATTTCAGTATTTTTACTTGTAGTCACACGCAAAGACAACATACATTTCCACAAACAGGTTCAATCTTAAACTTCAGTCAGACCCTCCCTTTTTCATAATATGTGCCTTAAAAAGGCGGTGATTCAAAGATACACATAATGTAATTTTAACATCACCCCCCATCAATTTTTTTTTTTTTTAATTAACAGCTAAATCAAAAAAAGATCCTGCTAATATCTCAGTGAGTTTCTCAAGTGTTACTCACTCAAGTGATAAGACACACTGAATAGGATCAGTGTCATAAATGTGTCTCCACTTGAAGCCAAATTGACAAGCCTTCCCAAGTCACTCAGGGTCCCCTACTGTTTAATACGTGTCTCAGCCCTTTGTGCGTTAGTGTTTAGGAAACGCCATGACTGCTCCAAGAGCCTTTTTAAGGGCTGAGACACCTTGCCTGTGTCCAGGTTTCCTATTTAAGATCTGCATAGAACAAAGATGTAAAATACAGAGAACGGTTGCATCATCAACTCAGAGAATCCGAATGTTTTGACAGATTTGAATGATTCTGTCGGTCAGTCTTGTATTTTTACATTTGATTCTGGAGTTTACTGTATGATTTCTGGATTTTCTGATTTCATTATCTGTGTTTATATGTAAAAGAAATCAAGGTACATCATTGGACCAAGTTTAGAGATATGTCCAAGTTCTTTAGAAAAAAGGCTGGATGGATTTTGCACAAGGAAAGGATTGTCTCAACATACTGATTAATCTTTATTTTCACCACAAGACATTGAGGTTGTGAACTTCCTGCAATATAAAAAAGCTGTCTGATTTCTGGCTTCATCATTATTAATTCGACAAATCTTTCAGTAAACTGAACATCTAAGATGTTTGAACATTGCTTCTTTGCACTTTTGAAGACTGGCCGTGTACATAACTTGTACATACGGTACATATCTGAACATATCTGATGCTTGAGGAGATTAGTAGATGTGAATGACATGGATTGTGACACAGCTGAACTGGGTGAAATCTAGTTGAATTGACACATGGCAACTCTTTTTGGGTGCATGTCTGGCAGCATGTTTGGATGCACTCAGGTCAGCCATCCTGGGTGCCTCCTAACCTAACAGAAGGATTGCTGAATGTGTGAATTTTCTAAGAATTCCCCCAGTTGTCCTCCATTGTCAGAACATGGAAGCACCGAGAGGTGTTAGGCAAATGACCGGTAGCTTGGTCTCCTAACTTAGTTAGAATTCATTACTATTTATATTAAATGTATTGCTCTTTTCTTAACAAGCTCTGTAAGAAGGGGAAAAACTATTGACAGAATATGACTGTGTCACCGACACAATGAATGTATTAGTGGTTTTCAGAAGTATTTGAACTTGTACTGTAATTTAATGTATTATAATCGGTTGTCTATCAGAAAATTAAGTTGAAACCACATTCAATGTATCCAGTTTTGTTTTCTGTAAAATGTACAAAAGAAAATGCTCCTGGTCATCCACTTAGTCTTTATACTGTATTTCATGAGAAAGGATCTATTTTCCTGGAACAAGTCACACCTTAAGGTGACAGAGGTTAGTAATCCTGAAAGAGACACCCAGACAGGTGTGAGGGAAATGTAGGAAATGTAAGACTCCTTGCATTTTTACCCTCCTTATAGTCAGCCTCTGACCTTGTGTTGGAAAAACCATGTAGGCTACTGTAGGTTGAGAGGATAGTTGCAATGAATCCAAAGTGTGTTGTCTTTCTGTAACCTAGAGGTTCCTTAACATTCTTTGCTCATACGGCTTCTGTTTGGTGTTGTGAACTATTCAGCTTGTCATTGATTTTCTTTTGAGTTTGTATGTATTTTCTGTTTGGACTGACTGCATTTTATATTGAACGATTTAGATTGTCTTTGTATCACTTCATGTTTGCCCTGTTTAGAAATGCCTGAAGGCCTATAGTGAACTGAGGCATTCAGAATGCCTCACCAAGCACCTTTAAATGTGTTTTGATGTTTGTCCAGTATTATCAATGTAAGAAACGTTTTAACAGATGAAATGGAGTGTTTCTTTTTGCTTTTGTCCTCGGATTTTACAATTCAGAGATCATGGTTAGCCATAGGTAACACCAATAAACACTGGAGCCTATTTCACAACAGAAATGCTGATTTTATTCACTAGATGTCAGCACAGTGTTTTGTCCTCCTCCTGGTTTCACACGAATGCTCTGTTGAGTAAAAACAAGTAATGTCTGCTTAATAGATGCACAAGACAGTGCTTATTCTGTCTTTAGATGTTACCGTATAGTTTAATATCCATGACCAGTTAGGCTGTCAAGGTACCACCAAACATTCTCCAATAGAGAATGACTTTCTCTGGAGAAGTTAGTCCTCTACTGAACAATTCAAATTCGAAATAAAGTAATTATGAAGCCTCCAGTTGACATAGTCTGCCCAAATAGGAATACTGGTGATCTCCAATCACGTTGGCCTGACTGAGTTGATCTGCCAGGCAGACAGTCACCTCCTGGGCTACAATATAATACAACTTACTTCACGGTCAAGGCTAAGACTGTGTAGCTCTGACCCAGATAGCAGTAAGCTCCTTTGAGGACGTGTTCAAAACCACATACCGGTAACAGCCAGCACCAGGTTACCAAATTCTGACACACAGCAGCTTTGCAGGGAGAAAATACCAAAATAAACTATTCAACTATTCATAGTTTCACAGTTTCCACACATGTACACAGCCATACCCCAAAACAAGCACACACAAACACACCCACACACTGCAGGCTTTTAATCAGATACACTGAAAAGGTACACAGACACTGGGGTACAATTGCACACACTCTCTCTCTCTCTACTCACTCTCTTTGTCTTTCTTTCTTTCTCTCTCACTTTTTCTAAGCTTTGCTCAGACAGACCTCAGCGATAGAGTATGTCAAGGTCAAATCAACACACGCATGAACACACATGACACATCTCTATGACACGCACACACACACACATCCAGTGCACACTGGTTCATTGTGTTTCTGTTTCAGTGTCTGGTCTTCAGGTGGCTCTGGTTACATTCACACAGCAAGTCACAAAGAGGTAAAAGTCTCTGCTACAGAGAGGGGAGAGGAGGAACGAGGGGAGGGAATCGAACAGATTGTACCTTAAGTTAGTTACGAAGAAAGAGAGGGCAGCAGTGTGCGTGAGCGTGTGTGAGGAAGAGAGGGGGAGGTGGAGTGTGTGTGAGGAAGACAGATAGAGAAGAGGAGCGTGAGTGAGTGTGTGTCAATTGTGACGCAGCACATTCCCACAGTGGTCCTTCTTTAACGGCACAGCAGCTTAGCGTGGCTTCAGTTTCCTCTGTCTTGATCTTATTAAACCTTCACTCGTGTATGGAGGCTTTTTCACACACACACATGCACACACTCACACACACGCACTTGTTTACATATCCTCTGGAGAACACACATGCAAACAGATGACCATACACACAAAACAACCTACAGCAGGAAAATGCCGGTAATAGTCTTGATGCCATAGGTTGATCTTGGACAACGGTGACCGATGGCTGGAAGTCGTGACTCTGTCGGGAGAAAAGATGGCAGCTCATTATGACACGTTAAGAAGATAATTGTACTCAACATCCCTTCTATTTCAGGCTTCTGTTACCAAGCAGACTCTGGTGGTATGGAGTGGTATGGAGTGGTATGGAGGGGTTGACGTGCGTGAATAGGCTGTGTTGTAAATAAATGGACGGATGCGGTCTGGACTGTGGCCTCAATGGAAACCTTAATCGTACACTGACGTTTCAACGCTGATCCTCACTTGAACAACACCCCAGCTGAATTAGTCCAGTTATATGCCGAAGTAGTGAACTATAAGTGCTTTGTCACCATAGCTGGAAAAAGAACATTCGCTTTGCCTGAGGAAACAAGTTCAATGGAAAATATTGAGGCATTCCAAGGCTAAGTAGTGTTTCCAGGTGGAAGGGCACACTTTTTCCTTCTAATTTGGTTAATTGTTGCTAATGACTCAATGCTTTGTACACAGGTATCCCTCCTCTCAATACCAGTGCAGAAATTTAAAGTACAACCCAATGACTCGCTTGTTCTTTTTTAACAAGGTTTCCTGTAAAACATTAGCCCCGCACATCCTATCTCACCTTTGACCTCTCCATGCAAAGCTCTTAGTAACGCATTCCATTGCCCTCCGCCCCATTTTTACAGGATGCTTTTAAAAAACAAGAATGTTGACCGAGAACCGAAGAACCGAGACATTGTCAGGAGAAGATTTGAAAAGAAAACAGAGAATCAACGAAACAATAACTGGGCCCTTCGGGTGAGATTTTGAAGTTCCTGATTGTGAGGAGGGGTATAAAAGGGAGAATGTTTGTTTGATGCTTCTCAGAGCAGAACAAGTGTCCTCCCTGCTCTGGTCTATTAGGAGGAGCTGTTGTTATTCTTCCCAGGTCACTCTGGACAACTCAGTCACCCTGGGAATCTCATGAGATATCTGTTTACTCAGGATAATCCCAGCTGTGTCTTGGTTAACCCTGTCAGATCCACTGAAGATAGTTACTGGCCACCACAGGTGATGTACCATGGAGCACAGCTCTGTGTGTACATGCTATCATCGGATGTGATGAGCCTGTGTAGATGTCCACACAGACACTGACACGCATCTGTGGATACACCTGGTGTCTCAACCCCCCCTCCCTCCCCCATACACACACACACAAACATAAACACCCCACACGCAAACTCGGGGACACCCAGTTTCAAGAGAGAGTGTTGATTCGCGGTGTGACGCCCATGACAGGTGAGTGTTAAAAGGAGACCTCTTCCTCTCCCTGATGAAAAAAGCCGATTAGAAGGATTAGGAACATAGTGGGAAACCTGGGTCACGTAAGCCAACACTCCTGTACTGAACATCCATACAGGCAATTGCCCTTATGACAACCCATCGGTCAGAGCTCAACAATACGGAAAATTACAGGTCACATCTACAATGTACATCTCCATACCTTCATGCATACATCCATTGGCACGCTACATTCAATATTTATGTTTATAATACTACTGTATACATATTTGTGATTTAGTACTGATATACTTTTGCTATTTACTGAAATCTTTGCTTTTGTCTTTTTGTTTTTAAAGCCATTTTTGCTATGAGTAGTTTAAATAAATGATGTTCCACTGCGTAGCTGTTGGTTGCCCTTTCAAAATACTTTCATTGTCAAAACTGACCTTGTGTTATACATTCATTGCATGTGATAAATAAATAAAAACATCTGATCCTGACTGTGAGGATGGATCACATTTAAGGACCACCCAACATTGGAGTTGATGAAGTTACATCTAACATCTGACTATATAGCAGTTGGCAATTGTCATGTAATGCCATAATGTCATAATGACCTAGGTTCAAATTAGTCTGCTCCACATTTCACCATAAACAAAACATGACGTACGTACCTCTAATTGTTATATGTGACAATCCACTACTTTAATTGACTTAGCAGTGAGTTGGGTACCGTAGATATAAGAGTTCCTGAGAATCAGGTGAATGGCGTTAGAGAGGCTATTTTAGGTAGTAAGGAAGGCTACATAATGGGCAATTTGTTTGCATGGCCTAGGGGTTTAGTTTAAGAGGGAGCGGGAGGGGGGGTTGAAAAAGGAGAAGGGAGAAAAAAGGAGGAGGGGTGAAGGAAAGTCATGAGCTAACGAGGACAGATGGGAATCCAAAGGGATCCAGGCACCTTTCCGACCACCCCGTTTCACCACAAATCTAACTTCATCAGGTTTGGTTCCATGCAAACTCACTCTCAACTCTCGACCACAAATGCCATCCTCTTTAGATTTTATGGAGTGCATTCTGCACCCTTTTAGAGACAGTACAAAACCCTCCTTAGTGACCGTGACTGTGACTACCTGCACTGCCGACACCAGAGCAGCTAGAGGACCGCATACCCCAGGTGCACAATTATCACTTCAGGGAGCTGGTGAAGATTATCTCGTGGGGAGTGATAGGCATTTGCATGAGGTGCTATGCAAAGTTGGAAAGAGCATGATGTGATCCACGGAGTCTGAAAACAACGTTTGCTCCTACCTCCTACCTCTTCACATTCAGTAGGCTACATCCTCAATATGGAAACAATGATTTAAAGGCTCTTAGTTCAGACAGCCAAATCCCCAAACACAATGTGTTTGAATTGCAGTAATCCCATAATTTGACTGTATGAAGTTCAACGTCTCCCTCCAAGTCAAGTCTGCGTCCTCCTTTGACTTCAAAGGTGAAAAAACAAAAACCATCTGAAATACTCATGGCAACCATAAAACGGGAGTCTTTCAGGAAAATAAGAGGGGGGTATGGGCGGAGCGACGGTTAAAGATCCAGGTGGTCGAGACTCAGTGCGTACATTAAATACACAAAATCGTCTGTGAGTGGGTGAGTGCAATATTGAGCAGAGAGTAGGGAAGATTAATGTCATTTTTAATTAAAGGTTTCTTAATTTACTGCAATAAACTCAAATCCGTATCCCTGGGTCGCTGGTCTCTTGAGAGAGCGGCAAAACATTTTCGCTTGATAGGAAACTCAGATTCAAGTAACTTTTCAGTCAAGCTCCGCCGTTTTATTACACTGTGAAGACGATTACTATTTTCTTCAGCGTCTGACGAACAGACACTTAGAGATGTTCAAGAAAAGTAAAAGCAAAGTGTTGGTGGATTCTGCGTCGGAGGAGGACGACATGTCTTGGCATCACCAACATACTTATAAGGTAAGCAAGTCCGACTGGCAGGAACCAAATACAGAACATGATTAGAAAGCTGAAAGGACAAAATGTGTCTTTGCTTCCTTACCATTGATCATACATATTACTAAAAATACTTAGTCTTTTATTTTTGCTAATAGTAGAAGTTTTATGCTATTATTTTATAACTGAATGTACATCAATGACATATTGTCTGTCTCGTGATGAGCCAATACAACGGTCATATGCGCGCACTGATGTTGTCTCCTGGATGATTGATCGGGCACAAGGAGAAGTGTCAAAATCAGATACCACCAATGCATTTGGCCTTCTGGTTGTGCACAAACTCGTGGTCAATACCTAAATCAATAACTTTTTTCAATAAAACAACAGTTGTGTTGAAGGTTTTGTAAAGTATTTTCTCAAAATAGTCAGCCATCATGGAAAGAGCTTGCACGGTCCGACTTTGTATCTCTGGTGGCAAAGCATGTCATGGAAACAATGGGGAATGAGATAAGTAGATTCTCACTCGGTAGAAGGCAATTTCACATCAGTTTCTCCAAAAAATGCCCCCCTCCCCACGGCTCCTCTCCCAGGTGGGAGCAGTGGGTGTCCTCTCTCCTGTGCCCCCATGTCAACCCAGGCGCACTGCTGACTCAGGGAGTCAGAGACAGGGAGAGGCACAGATAAGCAAACACACACTAGTGCACTTCTGAGAATTTACATTTGCATTTGAGATTTATTCATTTAGCAGATTCTTTTATCCAAAGCAAGGTACAGTTAATGCACATACAAAGGACAGTAGACGTATTTCAGAGTCAAGCAACAGTCTGTTTCTACTATCAGCTTCGCAAAGTAACCACATCTTAGGTAACAGGCACGGTGAACAAAAATGATTCAACATTGTACTACAATACTACAATGATACTACAGTGCAACAATAATATCTCAATTGCTTAAGAATATAGCAACATTAACATCTTGAGAATGTGAAGTCAGTTTCAATGCCCCGAGAAGGAAACCTGTACTTTTGTCAACCTCAACATGATAGGGCAATGTGTTTGAGCTTTGGGGCATGTATGTTCTTTTAATATAGCTTTGACTTAGGCTCTTTCATACATGCCCCCACCCCCTGTTCCACGCTGTCAGGTTCCCACTGGCACCAGTCTGGCTGTAATGGGTGGTCCTGGTCTCAGGCCTGGGAACAAGTGTCACTGACTGTTACCCATAAGAACTGGCCTCGAGCCAGCTGTGTGTTTTTAGGACATGGTAATCGGTCAGTCACAGGGTGCTAAGAGTTGATCCCGGAACAGGTCTACTGTACTGAAGCTCTCCTGGATCCTGGGAAAGTCATCAGGGAGGTCTCCCCATGTCGCCAAGGCAATGGAGTGCGGTCAGGGTCAGAGGTTTGATCATAAAGTCCAGTGAAACGCTGCAAAATGAGTGAATACCCTTAAATCAGTGTATCCTCTACAGAGATCAAGACCCTTACCAGCTAAAAGGTCTGGACAGTTGTAAGCAGAAAAAAATCACATTTTCAAAAAATAGGTATTTCAGGTCTCTGGGCATGTTATTTTTGGATGAGGGCCCAGTAGCAGGTCTGCTTCACCCAGAGAGAGAGAGAGAGAGAGAGAGAGAGAGAGAGAGAAAGAGAGAGAGAGAGAGAGAGAGAGAGAGAGAGAGTGTTGTGAGATACATGTAGTGTATAAGACATGCATGTGCTCAGAGGATATGCCATAGGGTAATCCATTTGCTATGGGAAGCCAAGAGACAAGATGAACATTCTCATCCTCATATTAATTCTTAAAAGTCTCATAAAAAAAAATGGAGACGGAGTGAATCAGAGGGGAAAATAATTAAAGAGAAAGCGAGAGCGTGTGGGGGGTAGGGAGTGGGAGAAGAAAAGATTGGAAGGTAATATCTTTCCTTTCTCCATAGTGCTCTAGGGTTAGAAGGCCCATGCTGCAGCTTGCCTTTACACCTCCAGTCTCCTCCTCCTTCGCCTCCTCCTCTTACCCTCTCGCCCGGTCTGTTGACTGTTTTGGCTTTTCAGGGAAGTTCAACAGAGAGTGAGACACGGGGACAGGTCTGTATTTGTGTATTTTAGGAACCGAGGGGAACTTGAAACACTACTGTAAAACCCTAATGCTTCTCCATATGCAGCCAGATTAACAGGGTTTTGATCCAAATAAAGACCTCAAAGAACCTCCCTTCTGCTCATGTCGTTGTGAAAGATAGATTAAAAAGGAGGGGAGGATGAATGAAAGATAAGCTGGAGGCGAAAGCTAAAGATTTCACTGCAGATCAAACATTGCCATTGCCCTGTAGGTCCCAATTATAGAAATATTATAATCGTGCCATGACACACAGGAAAAAAGAAGTATATCCTGCATTTTTCTAATTAATGGGATTTGCTTGAACCAATTTTTCATAGGTGATAGCTGTTTACAATTCTTGTTGATTGTTTGAACTGCTGGTGTCGAAATGGACTGTGTGTCTGTCTGCCAGGTGATCTGGATTTTATCAGACAATCTCCAGCCAAAATTGAAAACCTCAAACAACAGAGAGAATATTAGAGGGACAGGGAGAGAGAGAGAGTGAAAGAGAGACAAGCCTTGAGGGGTGCAAAGTGGAACTGGTTTAACTCATGATTGTTGGAACATGTGCTCTCTTTGGTCACAAATACACAAATGCACACTCACACGTACACACACACACACACTTCTACACCTTGTTTTCCCTGTCGTAAGCTCATTTCTATACTCCTAAACAGTATTCATTAGATGGTGCCAGTTGTGACTGTGTGCCTTTGATCTGCTCAGAGGCTGTGACCCAGGCGGCTTTGCCTGGACATGTCCAACACCCTCCTCACCAACCCTCTCTCCCTCCCTCTCTCACCCCACCACACCCCAACCCTCTCTCAACCCACCACTGGGTCAAAATCACTGGATGTATCTATTTAAATAACGGTCAAATGTACAGAATGAAACGTTTTGCAGTTGACTGGAATCCGTTCAACAGTGTGATTGATCTGTGAGGTCGAACATTTGTCTACAGATCAAGAGGTCGCAGGTTCAAATCCCCACATGTCACTCACTCTGGATAAAAGTGTCTGCTGAATGAATACATGACATCAGAAATAGCTGGTCTTTCTATAGGTGGAAAATCCTGAGTGGTGATGAGCTAGTTCTCTGTCCCAGCTGAAGAGATGACCTCTTTCCCCTCCCATGTTCTCTCCTTTGTTGGACTCTTCCCTGAGGTGCTCCCTCTGTTCTTAGTGTGAAGGGGAGGCCCTTTGTTCCTCCCTCCCCTGCTGGTTTCCTTCCATTCGTCTATCTCTTCCTCCACTCCTCCTTAGCTAATGCTACGTGTTTATGTTACTGTTCCAGAAATACTTTAGCTTTACAGGAAGGACTGCAAACACTCCTGCTGTGTGTGTGTGTGTGTGTGGGGGGGGGGGGGGTGCACATGTGTTTGCTTGTTTGCGTCGAGGTCAGAACTCCCTGAATGCCACACGTACAGATACAATCTCCTACCGTGTGATTGTGTGTAACCCTGCACAGTATTAGGGAGTTTATTTATGTGTGGATGTGTGCGTGCGTGCATTCATGCATGCATCTTTGTTACTCACCCTGCTCTCTGTACTTTTTCAGGATAAGGACCCAGAGGGGGAGGAAGAGGAGGAGGTGACAGTGAGCCCTGTATCAAAGGTAAACACCACTAACACCTAGTGTGTTAAAACAGCACCAACTGTTTCAGACATGACACCCTTCCCATTCCTGACACCCCCTCCATGACTCCTTACTCCTGATTGCCTCAGACCCCTCCTTGGTTTTCAGCTGCATCTCTGCACTCTTCCCTCATGTCGGTCAGATCTCACCGAGAACTGGACCCCACCTCCACTGACTTCGTCAGACGCTATCTCACACACAAACACACAGGCACACACACCTTCTGATCTACTGCCACTCTTTTATCAACCTACACACACACAGCCCCCTCCTTTTGAGGCTAACCAGGGCCACAGACAGACATGTTGACTCTGAAGTGTTAATCGGTATACAACTCTGCTGGGCCACTTCACCATGTACCTCTTATCTACACCCACTGGTGCTCTGTTTTTCTCCTCGGACTGTCTGTTTGTTGTGACATCACTGTGTGTGTGTGTGCGTGTTTTCTAATTACTCCCATAGGACCATTCAGTGTTTTATAACCTGTTTGCTATCACACGGTTAACAGGCATGTCCTTTGTTGTACTTGTCAATAGCAGTGTGTTGTGTGTGTGTGTGTGTGTGTGTGTGTGTTTGTATGCATCCATACCTGTTGATCTGTGGTGTGTTTCCTAAACACATAATGTTTGTGTGAGTGTGCGCACCGTGGTGAAGTACATTTGTCCACAGGATGTGCAATGTCATAACCTGTTTGTGAGTCAGGATGGGGGAGGCAGGGTGGGGGTGGGGTTTGGGGTGGGGGTGCAGACATTCTTTCGAGGAGTCAGTGTTTGGAGGGGAACAATCGCTGTGACACAAAACATTGTGGAAAATAGTGGCAACCGCCCTCACCGTGTAGCCCCAGACGTAGCAGCGTACATTGAGTCCACGGGGTATGATCGGGAATGCTGGGTAATGTAGTTTTTGTTTTTGGGACACTCTTAATGGCCTGTATCATCTTTTCATCTGTAAAGGTACATTGTTACCTTAGATCGAAAACAATCTACCCATACAATTAAACAGGCCAATGTTCAGCCTTTATAATTAGGAATAGTTTGTTACGTATATACAGTATACCAATATTCTATAGTTACAGTGTATATACACACAGTATATACTGTACATGCCTTCATTAAATAGGTAGCTGAAAGAGTACAGCAACAACGCATATAACTCTCTGGAAAGAGAGGTAAGAGAGGTATATGATTCATAGCTACAGACAATGACTTCCGTCCAGTGTGCAAGACAGAAGAAACCTACAGTATCTCTGCTCACATTTGACTGTTCCCGCCAGAGTGAGCCCGTTGTTGAACACCAACAGTCCTTATGCCCAAGGAGACCACGGGCAACAGAATCATACAATGTTCTTTTAATCCTGCGTTAGACGTCAGCAACACAGAGGTATGGATGGAAGAATTCTCCCTTATAAGACCTCCATTGTTCCGGCTGGCATGAGTGGCAAGGCTTGCCTACTCACACACAGAGAGCTTAGTGAGGAGAGTGCTCCGCTGGCTGGCCTGAGAGATTATACACTGAGGCCTAATTCTGGAGCAGGATGCTGAGTAGCTTACTGTATAGTATAGTACTGTACTGTACTGTACACACAAAGCGGGGAAATACTTTGAGCAGTGTCGGGGTTCAGAATACATGTCCTTGCGGTCCCCTGTAGAGCTGGTGTGAGGATGAAAGGATAACTGGAGAAGAGATAGGGAGGACTCATCATCCTTCTGTTCTTTATGAACCCCATCCCTCAACTTCATTGGAACCGTAGACCTCAAACTCTGTGTAAAGAAAGCTTCACTGAGTGTGTGTGTATGCAGAGAGCACAGGCTCTAGAGAATGAACACGTGTGTGAGTATTTGTTGAAGTTGGGCCTGTCCACTTCACAGCAAAGTACAGGACAAACCAAACCCTTCAAACTGAAAACATGTTGCGAGTCTGTGAAGCTCCCATGGTCCTTTGTGTTCCAATGTGCTGTTTTGATTGGCTCCCTCGGTGTAAACTAGATGTTTGTTTGTGTTGTAACATCCCGTGCTTCAGAACAACAAGAACTGAACTGGGCCAGCAGAACTTAGACAGAATGTGTGTGTGTAGAGAGATGTTTATGAGAGAGAAAGAGAGAGAGAGAGAGAGAGAGTAATAAGAGTGACCCATGACCTTGATGGTTGACATTGGGTACAAATCCGCAAAACAAAAAGACAGCATGTCAGCTATCAGCTGAAGAGCTGAGTATCAGTGCTGAGGTCTGGGAGGACTGCATTCCTGTGTGTCAGTAGAGTCTGAAGGTCTGGAGGACGGTAGATTGTATTCTACAGTACTGGAATGCACTGCCCAGTGGGGGAACAGCACTGCACCTCTCCCCCTCTCTCTCTCCCTTTCTCTTTGAGTCTGTGTCTCTCTCTCTCTTTAACAACATTTCCTGACTGGTGTCAGGCTGCCATGGTCTGTTGTAGTTGCTCACAGACAAATATGTGATGTCATACGTAAGCAATTCATTTGTAAATACTGTGACACAGGGGACAGATAACAAAGATTGATTTCTTCATATTAAAATACCAGATGGTTAAGACAGTTGCGGTCACAGCAACTTCGGTCACTGACCTGGCGACAGAAGCAGGTTGTGATCTGATGACACAGATCAAGAGATTTTCCATAATCTTTTATTTTTCTCTCTGTTTGGGAACACCAGGAGGTCAAAGTGAAGAAGGTCAAGTCCAAGAAAGAGAGGAAGGATAAGAAGATGTTTTCCTCGAAAGATGATGAACACTTCCTGATTACGGGAGTCAAACTGGCAGACAGGCGAGGGTAAGCTGAAATCTTATCACAAACGTCTTTATGTCTGTCTGTCTGTCTGTCTGTCTGTCTGTTGGTTTGTCAGACTTCAGATTAGGAAGTGTATCCTATCCTCTTCCCCCTTTGAGAAGGTGAAGACTCTAAGCGCTTTTAGCAGGGTGCCTCTCTCACTCTTTCTAATCTGGGACACAGACTCTTTCAGCCAGCCAGACAGCCATCCAGACATCCAGACTGAGAGACAAGACTGCAGATTACAGGTGACATGCAGATTTCGAGACTGACAAGCAGGGGTACTTACACTGGACGGATTTGGTCCCAGATCCTGTCAAGTTCAATGGGGCTCAGTTGGCTCCATGATGCATAACTGTCATATAGGATAGGACATAGGATTGGGCAACATGTCTGTTTTCACCCGCGAGCCCAGCATGTGCACGGCTCCTATCCATGTTGAGCGGGGCTGCGTTCAGGGACTTACGGCTGCTAATACATAGCACTGCGTTCAGTAGCGCACGTCAGCATCCTGGACACTCAGGGAAGTGGAATGTATGGAAGAAGTGGAGGGTAAATCATCAGAAACATACAATGCCATTGGGGATGCCTGTACAATGGCCCTCTCCATAGGGAACACACCACTCCCAAACACTTAATGACCCCCAGACACCCCACACCCTAAAGCTTATACCTTTACATCCCACCCTCCGGTGCTAATATCCTGAACAGTGACATCCTGTGGTAAAGTGGTCAGTGTCTGACTTGTTTTATATGTGCAAACTAATGGTGGCCGTGGAGAAGAATGGCAAAGGTGCTCATAAATTCAACTTCTTTGTTCCTTCCTTCTTTGTTTGTGTCCAACCGATCAAGGTCCCACAAGAAAGTCAAAGAGGAGGAAAAGGAGAAGAATAAGCCAATCACAGAGAAGAGCCACTGCTTCTGGGACAGCGTTACCATGACGATGAGGCAGATCACGCCCACCAAGAAGCTGGACAAGATCGAGGGCTGGGAGCCTCCTCAACTGGGTGACATGGCGGAGACGCTGACCGATGACACTACGGAGGCCCAGAGCGGGACCAGGGACTCGCCTGTCTCCCTACCCCAGGCCCTGAGTTGTCCGCTTGGGCTGCCCTCCTGGACAGGCCTGGGTCTAGAGGAGGACTCTTCTCGCTATGCTAACCTGTCAGACTCCAAAGATTCCACAGCTGTCAAGTGGACAGCTCTCGCCAAAGGCAAGCTAGCGGGGATCAGGAGGCGGAGCCGAGGGAGTGTGTCAGAGAGCTCGTGGGAGGGGTTTAAATAAGAGGAACGCCACTGTTACCTGAGATCCCTGTGCCTACGTCAATTCAGCTCCTGTCAAAAGGAAGAAGAGAAACAAGTTGTCTGTGTCTCTGTGCTTCCAAACAACTGTCCTGGTTGTTCTACTGACACTGAGAGGGCTGCAGAGCACATTCACCTTCTCCTTTTACTCGCTTGGCTACCCAATCAACAGCCAGCTTTCCCTAAAATGGTCCTAAAATTGGCATGGGTGTACTGGACTGCAACCACAACCCCAAAAATTGTTGCTCAGAAGGATTGATGTTTTTATTTGGCAGAAAAGTTGAGCCAAGAAATACCTGGTAATTTGTCTGTAGGGGTAGACTGTGTTGTCAGTGTTGAGAGAGTTGCTGCTTTGGAAACCGAGAGAGAGAAAATCAAGGAGCACAATACTGAGCCTTATACTACCCTCCTACCTAAACTGTGCTACTCACTGGCCTTAAGACTTTTATAGGATATTCTAAGTCAAGAGAATCATTTCTAGAGATATTTTGTATATCCTTAGTTTATGTACGTAAATTCTGAAGATGCATTGTTTGCTTTGTCACTGTAAAGCATATTTAAAAGTTGTCCTCTCTACTGTTCCTCTTCCTCAAGTGTTTGGACAAGGAATGTGTTTGGGGCCTCAGCTTTTAATAAGCATAGCTAATGGGCTTACAGGGCTGTGAGCATGATCATGCTGTACTTTAATACAAGCCTTGCGCTGGCTCAACCATAAAAGCAGTGTGTGTGTGTGTGTGTGAGTGAGTGCGTGCATGTTTCCCATCCGTGTAACTTCTTAAGTTATAAATGTTGACTACAGAGGACACTTCTTGGTTTATGGTTCCCATGGTTTCCAATGATTTCTCCCATACCCGTGATGAAGCCTTTCTGCTCTATGAAATCTGCTGTTGGTCTATACTGTAATGTGTGTGTGTATGAGTGTATAATGATGTTTGAAAAATGTGCGTAAGCACATTAATCTGATTAATTGTTTCATAATTGTTTTCTGATTGCTAGAGTTCATTTAAGGCAAACCAAACATGTAGATGGTTGGACTTGGACAATTTGACCAAACCTTAATAAGAATTCGTGGCTTCAGCCTGTTCACTTTCCTGTCCTTTTGGCAAAGCTACTGAGCCCCTTCTTCTACAGCCAAGTTTGTGCACGGATACGGCTAGCCTGCCAAGGTTGGCTGTATCCTGTATTTACAAAAAGGCAGGGTCATATTTCTCTCCAAGAATAAAAAAGCTACTGTGGACAGACTGGCTCTGCTTATTTCAACACCGTGTCCCCTCCCAAGTCTGCTTGCTCATATTTAGTAGGCTTTATCTCTTGGGCTAGTTTACACTTATTGTGTCTGTTTTCGCAGAACCTGTACTGATATATATATATATGGAGCTTGCTTATGTAACATCTTGACACTATATGAACTTCTGATGGAGGGCACTGCCGCAGACATTGTTGAGAATGTTTAGAAGCCTTTAACAGACATGAAATGCAAACATTAAAGAAACACACAAATGTACAAAGCCCAGATGAATAACCTTGTCGCCAAGACACTATAGATAGAAATATATGAATTTGTGATGTTATCTGCCAGATCTTTCAACAGTCAGATGACTCCTATACACATAGAAACCACAGGATGGAATGGCTTTTTAGAAATATTTAATAATGACAATCAGATACCATCCCAGAAAAGTCATGACAGTACCAACAAGCCTTCTTAAACAGTTACAGATCGGTTATTGGAATGGTAAAGGATTATTAAAAATGTTCAAAGGAAGGATACAAAATGCTTTTTTTTCTTCATAAATAACTGTAATGTTTTGTACATTTTAACTGACAAAAGTTGTTGTAAAAAGTCATAGTTGTTCAGAAAATGCACTTTCTCTTTTTAGTGTCAACGCCTTGAACGTATGGACTGCATGGCAAAAGTACACTGAGGACACATACGTAAACAGACTTACACTTGACATGCTTTCAGTTACTGAGGAGAAACTAACAACAGAAACAAACACAAAGCGGTACAGCTGACATCAAGCCAGCCTCAACAAAACAACTAATCACCAAAGGAAACAACCACACACATCTTCCCAGGTGTTTGTTGGCCTGAAGCAGTTCTCTTTAAAAGGTCCATCAAAGCCTCAGACACCTCTTACCCTGTCAACAGAATCCCACAAATGTTTTTCCTATAATTCTCTTCGTATTCCGCTTTGTCCAAAATGTGCGCCAAAAAAAGGGTCAATGGAACTTCTCCTCTTGGAGCCCTTACATTTTGAGGGGGGGGGGGGTAAAGGAAATGAAAAGCTGGTACACACTGCACATGGAGCACAAGAGTGGAGGAGAGCACGAGAGGAGTGGAGCACTGGAGAAAGACATGAGGAAACTGGCCTTTTTCTTCTGGACAAGTTCAAAAAGAAGTTCAGAACTTGAAGAGGTCTATGAAATGCTGGGGGGAGACGGGCATGAGGCAGTTGTCCGGGTCGTTGGCTGTGCAGGGGTGGCCAGAGTCCTGCAGGAAACAGGGGGAGGCTCATTATAACCGAGGCATTATGACCAAATATGTAATGGTTCATGTCAGGTCATGTTAGACAACACATCTCTGTGTGCGGCATTGTACATAGAGACTGAGGAAAATGAACGTGATGGTGGATGAGACCTTAACAACGGACAACTAATTCTGTCTTGAAGTGACTGACTGTGATCGGGTTTGCGAGTTCCACAAAGGGTGGCTCCACCCAGTCTAGTGCCCGGCCTAGTACACAGCTGTCTGACTCACAGTGTATCCCTGGGTGACCAGAAGAAGAAACGAAAAGAGACACTACCAAACGGCCAAACTGAGGAGACGATTGTGACAGTCCCAAAAACAAAACACACAAACAGGTAGTTGGATAGCCACGGAGGCATGATGGGAAGAATACCTTGAAGACCAACGCCAGGTGGCGATCCTTTGGGAATCAAGAAGAAAAGAGCGAGGGAGGAGGGAAGAAAGGATGGGGAGGGTTGCAAAGAGGTCAAGGGTTAGTAACTAACCTAATGCAAAGCCCAGGCATGATGGCTAAGTGGGGTCCCTCTATAGTATGATGGTGAGGAAGGAAGGGAGCGAGACAGGGAGGTGGACACATAGAAGAGATACCCCTGTTAGATAAGTAGAGCTCGGTCTACCGAAATGCCTTCTTTCCTGATACTTGATCTATCTTTCAAAATACTGTCTAAATTGATTCCTCTTGTACCCAATCCATTTACATATCACCCAACAAACAGTATGTAATCAGGTTGAAAAAATATACAGAAAAAAAAAAACCTTACATTGTTGAACACAAGCAACCAAGCTAATTTAGGTGACCTTTGACCCCTGTGTGAATACAAAGGCTAGGGTCAGAGATTACTCCTTGGGCATTTGCTTGGGCATCTCAAATTAGCATAAGTAGGGCCCAGTAAACCCTAACCGGCGTCTTTCATAAACTTGCTTACCCCCATCGAGAATAATTTGGGCATTGTTTTCGAAAACGGAGCAAAGAATCACGGGCCTTGAGTGTGTAGCTAAATAAAGACGCCTTACTGTAAGTGGTAGGGGGGTTGGAGGGTTGAAGGGAAGTTATTTAGTATCGAATGAAGAACAAGGGGTGAGGAATAGCACATCAACCTAGGTAAAGGAAGTCTGGCCCTTTCCCACCCTATTCCTGCCCTCTAAGGAGCTGCTATCAGTGTGAGAGCGTGTTTGTCTCAACACAGTCTCTTAGACCGTATCAGCTTGGAGTATCTGTAACAACTGATTAACAAACAATCATGTTTCGGCTATACACTCATTAAATCACAGCCTGTTCCAATACAATGATGACTCAAATCCAAAAGGTCAAACAGACTCCCAAGGCCTCTCGAAAGAAATACGCCCCTTTTTTTGGATGGCCTAAAACCTGGCCTTCGATAAATCTATCAGTCAAAACCTTACTGGAGAAATTGAATTTCTTCATTTCAGAATGCGTCACTTGCGAGGTATCAGGCCCCTGCTATGTGGAGAGGAAACCCCACACATCTTCCTACCTTCCAGAACAGGATGCTACAGTGTCGGCAGAAGTGCAGCGTGTCTCCGTACTGCTCTCTCTTGGGGTGATACTTCTGCAGGGTGAAGTACATCAGCTTCCAGTCCAGATGGCCTCGCTCTGACAGGATCACATGCCCACAGACCTACACGCACACACACGCACACACAGACAGACAGAATAGATTTTAAATACGTATCCTACAATTGGAAGGACAGCAAAACGTATGCATTAGAATTCTATCTATATCCTTCTATAAACTCCAGTACTGCCTCCCCAACTTTTATCTTTACTTTTTAAACTGGATGGTTAAGTGATCGCAGTGTTCTACTAGGACTCTTCTTTGTAACTCGATGGGCCAATGCTGCCCTCTAGTGGTCACTGCACTGCCTCACATGTTCTGCATCTACTCCAGGTTCACTTGTTGCGGTAGTGGTGCGGTTATACTAACTATACATACATCATGCATCAGTGAGGATTTTATTTGTGTTTGGAACCGATATGGAGAGCATTTTTCCAAGAACAAATGCTCTTAGCCCTTCACCTGTTTCTCTGTAAAGTGAAACTGGCAGAGTTTTTTCCAAAGGTGCCAGTCCTCACTGAGCATGTGCAGCGTGGGCGTGGCCTGTCCCAGGTTGATGATGTCACAGGCGTCAGAGAACTTGTACAGGATGTTACTCTGCATGTGCAGGGGTAGGTCACTGAGCGTCATCCTATTGGACAGTTGCTGAGGAGAGACAATAGAAGAATTGAATAAGACATTGCTAGTTTCTTAACCATGTTACTTTACATGAAGTCATTACCCTGTCAAATAGTTGAACAAGGTCATGTAATCACATACACTGGGCATCAAGCCTACTTGATGACCACAAAAGAAGAACATGAACTGTGGACATTGAACCATTGAACTTTTTGTCAAGCACACTACTATAGTTTCACAAGGAGATCTATCAGTGTAGTTTCTACTCAGAGAGCCATATCTCTGTTTACCCCTCTCTTCCTTCTCCCCATTCTCCTCTCTCTCTCCCCCTCTATTTTTGTACCATGCCCCCCAACCTCCCCAAGGCTGTGGATGGCTGCAGCTCTCTGGCACACAGATCACCTGTCGGAGGAGCAGGCCACATGACAGAACCCCGTCACCATGCCAAAGGTCTCTCCTACACAAGCTCAAAGCAGCACAAACACATAAATCACCCCCCCCCCACCCAATCCTACCCTGGGGATCTGCAGGTTGTTCAGCTGCTGCTGCCAGTTGAGGATGGTCTCCAGCCTGCACACCCAGATGTTGATGTTGCCCACCAAGACCGACTTGCCCATGCCCCTGGTCAGGATGCACAGCGTGGAGCTCAGGTCTTGGAGGAGCTCCTTGATAAGGCGCGGGTTCTGCTGGTCTTCCAACACTACAATAACAAGACAGACTGACGTCAGACCAAACGTCCAAACCCTGACATTCATTCTCATTCATACGATGCAGTTTGTCGTACAGGGAGCCGAACACAGCTGGTAATATTTGTTTCCGTCCTGTTTGGGAACAGTATATTTACAGGGCATGAATGCAGCCAAAGCTAACTAGCTCTTAAACACAGCCGCTAACTCGTTCACATTTCTCCTCTTCAACAGTGTTGTTGGTTGAACTTCCTCCAAGATCTGGAAATTCCCTTTTGATCTTCCCGGTAACCCTAACCCAGTAATGACAGAGCATGTTGGTCCTGTGGTTCTGTGTCTCAGCATTCGGTCCAATATATGAGTGGGACTGGGCCCTGGCACCCCGGCTAAATGGGACAAGGAAACCTGGTATTAGTAATTTAGTTCCCCCGAGGACTGTATTTAAGCCACAGGGAAGGGAGGGGTAAGTGTTGTTCGGTGTAATGTGAGGCTGTATTTCAGCTCCCCAAGCGAACAAGGCCAGAGAAGTATGGTGTACAACTAGTATCTGCAGAATAGGGAAAAGGACAACACAGCACTGGCCCAAAGACCACTGAGCGCACAGAGAAAACAGATCCACGTGAGAAGACACTATCCCTCTTGTTGTTGATATCTCCCTACTCTCTATCTCTTTCTCTCAATCTACCTACAGTCCCCACCCCCTCCTTCCCCCTCTCTCTCTCTCTCTCTCTCTCTCTCACCTTTCCGTACAATCTTCTCCAGCACGTTGAAGTAGTTCTTCTGGGCCGCTCCACTCAGAGATGGCAGTTGAGAACGAGCTATTAACTGGAGGAGCTGGGGGAGGGAGAGAGGGATGGAGGGGGAGAAGGAGAAAGTGAGAGTGAAAGAAGGAGAGAAGAGAGAGAAAAAGAGAGAGAGAGAGAGAGAGTCAAACCAAAGCCACGGCAGAAGACCGGGGCATTACAGCAAAACATTTACCAAAGAGAGAGAGAACATGAATGAACACAAAGAGCACCCTCTTCTCTCGTTAGAGGCAGGTAACGGCCCGCCGGGCTGGCCGTTAGGAAGGAGGAGGAAGTGAAAGAGCGGGTGACAGATGAGAACACAGCTCAGGGAAGTCTACACAAACGCCTAGTAGAATTGATGATGATGGTAAGCCTCTTACTTTGGCCACATAGTTGAATCTACGGATGTCCTGGATGGCACTGGAGAAGTCTAGGCGGTTGAAAGCCTCTCCTAATGTGCAGTATCCGTGTCTCTGACAGATTGGAAAACATACATTACCTAAGTACAACATGCTACCGTGGGATGTTTCTACACATTAAAACTAAAAAGCCCATGATGTGTTGCTATGCCTAATTGAGTTGCAAAAGGACTACTTTGTAAATAAACACGTTGCATATTTTATCATTTCGACACTTCCTTACTATAAATACACTATGAAGTTCCTGTCTCGAACCAACATTCTGCTGTGAAAGTATATCATTCATCATCATATTCATCAGTTAACAACGTCAACCTTTGCATCCTCTTCCTGCGCTTCTTACCTCTCTTGTGCTCTCCTTCTGCACGTAGATCCACTTCTCCTTGTAAACAACTAGAGGAGAGGAAAGCAGAGGAGAGATTGAAAGTCACACTGACAGGATTTATTTGGTGATTTATCAAAAGAGTTTCTTAGTAACTGCTGGCAAACTTCTCCTCTAGCTTGGCTAGCCCCTCTGCTTTCACGGTTGGCCACAATCCGACCACCATAGATGTTTTCTACAAAGTGCTGGTGGTAGAGAGATACTTACATTGAGATTTGGTGTTGTTGTTGTAGAAGTCCTTTTTCCTCTTTTTGGCTGCTACCTCAAACATGTCTCCCACAAACAGGTTCTCTTTGTTGTCATCACAGAGCCTGTTTCATAAAGACACAAGTAAAAATGAGTCATTTCTATTGTTTCACAGGAGTAGAAGTGTGCCATTGTGTGATAATTACAGACCTGGTAAATAACACTAACTGTCTGTGTGTGCGCATGTGTGTGTGCGTGCTTGCGTGTGTCTCAAACTCTGTGCTCTCCATTTTTTCTTCAAAGCTGCTCTAAGGAATCTACCACGGTCGAGGGCTTGGAGGCTAGGACGAGCTGGCATTGGTGTGTTTATGTAACCCAGGGAGACTGGGCACTGCAGATGGCACTGGCGAGCATGACCGGATGACTGGCCTGATTAAGGACATTAAGACTGGCATGGCTGACCTCTGTGGCATTTCTGGGAATGACGGAGGTTAAAACGTACCCATTAACTTTAACCATCCATAAATACATATTAGAACTTACCACATAACTATTGGCTAGACCTGCAAACCCGATGCCTTGATGTGCTCACATGATTCAGATTTCCTCTCTGAATGTTTCCCATCCACAGGGGACGTGTGAGGCTTAATAGGTTTCACATCTTTCAAAATCATCCAACAACTGGGTTGTCACTCTATCACTAAGGCCTTCTATTACTCTTTCTAGAGTTCTTTTTACAGAACAAATATTTTAGGTGCCATCCAAAGTCTTCGTTATAATCCACCCATTTTAGTTTTGGCACTGGGTACACAGTTATTAAGCAGAGTGCTGCTCTGCAGAACTCTCAATGTGATTGAAACCAACAACTGTATTGCTATATGTTGGCATGACTGCCACATGCTGGTTCAACCACTAGTTCCCTGATGCCAGCACAAACAACACGTTAGCACCAATGACGACCATTGGACTTGAAAGTTAACAATAGACAATAACCAGTCAGACATCCAACTCTCCCCGTAAGAGAGAGAGAGAGGGGGGGGGGGGTCACATGTCAGGAGCAGAAGAGAGGCTTAGCCTGGTGGGTCTCCAGTGATTGGCTGACTCCTCAAAGTGCCCCTCTGCTCCTTAGTTCTCCAGGCATTAGTAATCTATGTGGTGGTGAGGATCAGCTGACTGACCCACAGGCAACCTATCTGACTCTGACATCTTGCCTGCTTAAGAATTCTGGACACGCAGCTCTGCTTCAGAGAGAAACATGATTGATCAGTTGGTGTGTTTTCAGAAGTTCATGAGCTGCTTTGTATACTGTTGTTCAAATCATTCATAATAATGGCCAAAATGTAGATGCAGTATATCTTATGAAAGACAAAAAAAGAGGAGGATGAAGAGGAAGCTAGTAGGAGGACAATATCTAGACAGCGAAGACTTTGATTTATCTAGGCCCTGATTCTTCTTCCAAATAAGGTCAGACAGTGAAATCATGACCGGAGCACCAGTCAGATTTGAGACTGATGGTGATTCAGTAACGTTCCACAGAAAACAGACCCTAAGGATTTCTATCCGTCAGAGAGTCAGGTACATGACCCAGCTATGAAACATGTTGTGGCTCTCACCTGCTGGAAGTTGGGAAAACAATCTCTCAGATAGCAAGAGAATCAATCAAATGTTATCCTGGATGAACATACCTCACATATCCAACCTAAAACCACTGCTCAGTCAATACATCAATAGAAGGATAAGAAGGCAGAATGAATGGCGAAATGGAATGAACTAGAAATGATCAATTATTTAACTTTATAAAAAAACAACAGTTTGTAAGATGAACACCGTGTTGTACAGTGGGGTGTAGTGTGTCCGTGCTATTGAGAAAGAGGTCCTGAGATTAGGATGTGATCCAAATGACGAGTCTTAAAGGGAGGGCCAGGGTAATCCACGCCTTAGGATTCTTATGCTTCATCCAATCAGTGCACAGACACGCATGTGTGGCAGTGGAATGTTGTTCCCTTAGATTATGCACCAAATTGCACACCAAATCAAATCAAATCAGGTCCGGTCCAAAGATTCAGACTGTGCTTTACATTAGCTATGCAGTTTTAATGAAATAAAAAGCACAAGTCTTTTTAAATACATTTGATTGTAAACGTTTTGTATATTTTGGATCGGGTCCATTGTGGGGTATCTGTGTTACTGCGACCCTTATGTTGTTCTGTCTTGTCTGCCCCTCTGTTAGAGAGGTGCCTGAGAGCTGTGGCTGCACCAGGGGCAAACAGTGTCTCTTCCAACAGGACAAATAAATCTGAAGAGGCAAACCTTCAGTTGTGGCAGTGTCTTCAATAAATCCCACAACGCAGCACACAGAACCTCAGTTTCGAGCTAGTATGATAGCAGATATAATGCTAATAATACTCATCTGATATATATATATATATAATGCTATATTATCAGAATAGATATGTTCAGCTACCAGCCGTAACTTATTGTAGCAATTCTACATGATGTCACTGGGCTTTTGGAAGACAGCCATTCTGAGGGAACAATTGGTTGTTGTGAAATGCAGTCTCATTGTTTGTTTTTCTGTGTGGACACCCATGTGGTGATAATGACCAATCATGGTCACACCCATTCACACAGTATCTATACGTATTTATATATACGTTCAGAGTTCTTTTGAAGTGTGCCTGGACGGACAGAGGAGTCACATTAAGCCAGCCAACAAAGGCAGAGCAGGATGGGAACCCCCTCTGACCTGCCTTCGGGACCATCAGCCACACATACAGGTCACGCATGTTTCCTGCAGATTACAAACATTGCTCTCCCACTGACAAAGACTCCAGTTTGCCCACAGGGAAAAGCTTAACATAGACTAGACAAAGAATGCAAAAATAACTTATTTTCCAAAACATCTCTCTTTTGTGGATTGTGAATACCCTTTCAGGGGAAAAACAATGACTTGGCCTTAAGATTTAACTGAACAAGCTTCAGAGTATAATGATTAAGACAAGAGGGAGGGTTACAAAACACAAAAAATATTAAACAAAAATAGGCGGGTAAATGTTAAGTTGAAACATATGCCAAAGCAGATGTGAGAATGGGATAGATTGCTTTGAGGAATAGAAGATCAGGGAGGATGTAGTGAAGGGCATAAAAATCTAACTTCGGAGGTAGTCATAATTCTTCTGGGGCAAGAGTGTGTTCCATAAGGTTGCACTTACATCAGTTAATCACCCAAACAAAAAGACTACAGCAGTAGTACAAGCAACCTTTAACCCTTTGGAATGACAGGCCGAGGTACAACAACAACAGCCCTAAAGGTTTCCTCTCTGACTAACCTTCAGCACAGTCTTACATACCCAAGAGTTTGTCTTTTGTGTTTGCTTTTGACTCACACTGCCATGATACCACCAGAGTGATGACAGGCAGCGATTATGGGATGCAATTTTCGTGCTGTAAATGTTTGCGGCTTCTTCTATGGTAATGATATCCTGTGGATTGGAAACGCTTTACACTACCCTCAGTTCTCCTGTTCTTATCCCTGTGGCCCTCTTTAGAGTATATTAATAGAGTCTCGCTCTTATCTCCAAACAGCCTGAAGCACTTCCTGGTGATACTGTTTCACATGCCCGCTGGCTTGAACACTTCCTCCTCGGGTAAAGAACACAATTTCTGTGGTCTCAGTAGCTATGACCTGACTTTAGCTGCTATATTGATATTATCAGCATGGTTCATCAGATCAAACAGTGCATTCATATGGGTACTTTTGTAATCTTACAGGCAGTAGCCATTTTAAACCTGGGGAAATACTTTTGTAATATTTTGTTGCTCTGATTGTTTGATCTAGGGGCTATTCAATTCTATCCAGTTAGTTTGGATAAAATTGTTATGGTATTCAGTGATGAAGCCCTTTGGAAATCAAAAACGAATAGAGAGGTTCCTGAGCCATTTGCATTTGAGAATTGGTCTGGCGATGCCAAGCTAGCATAAAGTATGCACCATCAGTGACCCTTGAAAGACGTTCCACCAGTAAAGCAGGAACAGCTGGTGTGTTCAGCACAGTGGTTGTGTTGAAGGGACAGTTAAAGTGAGGGGCCTTAAGCATCAAGTGGAGGCAGCCCCCATCAGGCAGGGTTGAGAGGCTCATGGTTCCTTCTTCAAGCCTTGTGCAACACCTGCCTGGGAGGTTTCCAGCTAAGCAACTATGAAAGAGAATTAGACTAGCTAGGTCTGAAATCTGTAACTGAAGCTTTGTAAGAATATTATCACATGGAGGTTCAATAGTCTGGGAGACTGACTTAATGAATTGAAAATAAACAAGAGAAAAGCAATTACTTATATTGCCAAAATAATCCACAAGGGAAATGAAAAAGCAGACAATTTCCTCTTACGGCTAGATGTCACTAAATGCAGAAACTGAAGTCTTGTATTAGTTCAATTATTCCAGATTTTGATTGGCATAATACCCTGCAAAGTGACTGCAGTGCATTCGTCCTCCAGCCTAAAACTTCAAAGTCTATCTAGTTAAAAGGAATCCCTGCAGTGAAGAGATCAAATGGAGACTAAGCTAGCCTTTAAACATATAAATAAACTCATTAAAGGGACTGTTCATAATAATCTTGCAGTGTTTCATGTTATTGTAATTCATGTCCCCAGATATATAAAAAAAGAACAGTAGAATTTAAGAAACATGGAATGGAGGAAGAGGACTGTGAAGGCTAATCTACTTGGTAATGCCTCAGCAGTCATGCCACCACAGAACCAGAACACTCAGACAGTGTTCACCATTGACACTTTGCCTTGGGTCAGAAAACATCACCATTTCAGCTGAACAATATTCTTCTTATGAATGGCTGTACAACGTGTCCAAATATCCTTTACATTTGCTAGGCAGTGCATACAAATACACGAACACTTGCTCACAGACATGCAAACACATGCAAAAGCATTGCTTTACTCACAAAAATTTACATATTTACACACATACTCTTCTTTATCAATGGAAACCAACAGATAATGTTAAACCACAGTATGTGAACAGTTTATTTGGCTGATTCAGACAGGAACTTGGAGGGGTTAGTACACACAGAAAAATAAAATAGTAGAGCCTGCAAAGGCATCAACATAATATGACCCTAGGCCAGCAATGTAGTAAAATGATGTATTGATGCAGTGTAAGTACATGTCACTGCGTAGGAGGCAAAGGTAAATGGGACAAATACTTACTCTTCTAAATCTATGTCGTTGTTGTTTTCTCCCAAGTTGTGTCCAAAGAACTCAATCCTCTTCCAACCGTCCTCGGTCTTGATCCAGCTCCACCCTGGCGACCTCCAGTCCTGACCCAAGAAAGGCATCCTTCACCCGGGTTAACAACGACGCGTCACTGTCGCTCAGTCCTCCTGGTTGTCTGTGTACCTGTATGAATTGCCATTGCCACGATCTGTCATTATGATGCCAGATAATATGCTGGATAATATTATTGCACTTCCATGTACAAAAGCATCGCACGCATTGACAACGAGTTGTTAAGGGAATTAAATAGTTAATGCTACATTTTTTACTTGGTTATAAACAAAAGGACTACTTGGAATTAATTGAGTGATTGCTGCGATGATTGAGAACAGAAGAGAAATTCAGTGAAGAAAGACCAGACATGCTGAGAATTATCAAGAGAGAATCAAGAATAACGTGCATAAAATATCGCTTCACATAACTATAAACGATATTTCTATAAAACAAACAATGTCACAAACCTTAGGAGACGGAATCCTTTGTTGTAAAGAGGACTAGCTGTTCCTCTAGAAATATTGACGGAAGTAAACACAGTATGTGGAGTGGAATGTGTAACGCCCTCTGGTGTGATTTGATTGGACGTCTGAGTTTTATTTATCCTGTTGCTACCCAATATCCTTTTTTCTATTGGCTATCAGTGCTGTCGGTCATCATTATTTCTGATCGGCTGTGTTTTGCTTAGACATTTTCCTACACGTGATTGAGCTTCGCACATGTTTGAGTGTTTTGATTTGGACATGGGGGAAGGGATGAGACAAGCTGTCAAAAACCAAACGGGATGACCATCAAACTGTAAAAATAAAGTTAGAAGTGTATTGTTTTGCTATCACAGCATATATATCAATGTGTCGTAATGGTTTGACGTGATTCAAGGTTATTAAACATTCTGATCTTGATCGGCAGAATATCAGTGAGTTCCAGTTGTGTTTGTAAATATTTCGACAAGACAGATACTTCTTTGTAGTGATTGTACACGCTCATCAAACCCTGTGACAAAAGAGAACGCGATGTTGCGAAACGGCAGGATGTGCCAAATGGGACGTACAGCCCGTACCAATTTTTGGGGGTACCAATCCCAAAGCGTTGTCTTAAATGAATGATAGCCTATTAGACGTGATATAATTAGCATGTTATAAATATGACTGTTTTTCTCTAAAGAGACAACATTTCAAAACCCTATTTAGATAACCCGTGGCAAAGCCATGGAAAGTGGAAATCGGCGGTAACCACAGGTAAATACAGTAATTTGTTTTGTCCACCATTCTGCCCCAAGTTGAAGTTAAATTTACTATGTGATAACGCCCCCTGGTGGTTTTGTTAAAACTGCGGGTAAAGCAGTCAGTCTTACCAGCCACTTTGGCGGGTGGAATTCTATATCTCTATATATTTCCAAGCTCACGACGCGCGAACACGGAACACCCGTGAAATCTCGTCTCGGGGCTGGGTTGAGCAGCAACATTTTGGTTGGCCCTGTCGCCGGGTGGAATGGGAGAAGGAGGGTTTCGACGCACCGGTTGCTAATCAGGCTGAGCGGGGCTGGAGATACTTGTTCTTACTAAATAATAAAAATATATTTTTGTACGTCGGCCTCTACTAGTCTTCTGTGTTGCCTTGTGCCGAGATCTAAACCCTGCACGGGTGGAGCCGGGTTCACTGTAACTGTGACAGCCCCACCAAATCTCACTCCAAGGTTTTTTGAAAAGTTTGCAACCCTGTTGTAGGCTAGTCTTCTCAAAACACATATAATAGGCTACACATAAAATAATAAACTCATTGCAGGGTTCTCAAGCCTCACGCATTGACCGTGAGACACACGCATTTCAACATTCATTCTCGCTTTCACACAAACATACAATATAAGATAAACATTTGCTTGTAGGACATTTGGGAATCGGAATTGATTAGACAAAAATAATGATGTTGTTTATAAATATTTAAGTTGACAAAGTTTTGCTTGTGGGTTTTTTCAGTTTAGTTCATATATTTTGTACATATACATTTTATAATCTTTATTTGGGTGTTGACAATGGTTATTTAGATGTGAAAGGATTGTGAAACTAGTTATTCAAGTCAATTGTAGCAAACCGTAGTCAACTTTAATCAAATAAAACTTAATTTCCCAACAACAAAATTGTGGCTAATGAAATTACTGAGTGGCTAGTAACTTTGGAAAACCACTAGCCACAGTGGCTGGTGAGCAAAAATGTTTATGTCAAGCTAAGTAGAGTTTTTAAATCAGAACATCCCATTAGGTGCAAGTTCTATTGTAACACCTCACTCTTCCCTGAAAGCTGGAAGTGTGAGGGTTGGTTTTTACTCCATGGTTGCTTCATACGTTTGGGGGATGGAGTGTGGGGGCAGGACATGACTTGTCTTAACAATTTAAAAAGCCCCTTCAAAACAGGTTTGAGATACATGTATATCCACTCTTGTGTCTGTGTATACCCGTTAGTACTCTCTACTTCGTGTGTGTGTGTGTGTGTGTGAGAGAGTGTGTGAAAGAGAGAGAGAGTATTCCACACTTCATGGGCAGCTTCTAACTCTCGTTCCTCTCAGTTTACAGCTTGTGGGCTGTAATTAAAGACGACAGGGTTGAGAAGAGAAGAAAAGTATGAGATTTACTTTCAGACCTTTCACCCAGAAACAGGCACACATGATAGGTGCATTGTTACCTTATTGTTCTCAAGTTGAATTAACTTGAGAAGTAATTATACAGTATGGTTAAATGTTTTTACCAACAGACACAATGACACAGTGTTCCTGGTCGTCATTTAATATTTACTCATAAGTTACCAATGATTAAGAAATTATGTTTTATTTAAATTCTTCAACCATGTCATGTTCAATTGGTGGTGTGTGTGCATTTTGTGTGGCTTTCCTTGTGGGAGAGTATAAAAAAGATGAAGGTAAGAATGGAAAGATATAGAAACTGACACATGGATTGAATACTGTCTCTGGACTTGAAAAATGTGTTTAAAGTAGACATATATCTCTACCACTCTCTCTCGCTCTCACACAGACACAAACTCACACACCTATCAACTGCTGTGATGCAGAGCAAACCTAAAGAAATGCGCTATGGCCCATGTCCTGGGTTTACTCTATTCATCTGTTCAGCCTGCAGAGTCATAAGGACAACTGTGGCAGTGCTGTCATTGGAAACAGGCCTGTATAGGCCTATTTATATTTGATACGTTGCCTGTCAATTAACAGCACTTTATAAAGGGGAAGCCTAGACATACATTGAAAGACAGATAGGCTACTAGCCTATTTAAGACATTTTTTATTTTTGTTGTTTTGTTAAGTTTCACAAAATGTCGTAAACCGGATTGTTGAAAATATGAAAAGAATATGGTTCAAGGTGGCGTACACACTAACAATATAGGCACTGAGACATAGCCTAGCTTATGTAAAAAAACAAGGGGTGGACATCAAAAACAGCCTATGTAAAAAACATACTTCTATTCAAGATCTCGTAATGTTTTCCCAGACTCCTGAGCATTTTTGCAGCTGTACAACCATTTAATAATCCTTGCATTGCGCTCAATGACTGAAGTCTCCTGACGGATATTTTCGTGCAGCTCTTCTTGTTGTAATCCGTCACTCTCGCCGCTGTTCTGTGAGAAGCCTCCATCTGATGTTGAGCAGCTGACGCTTCGGATTTTGTTTGCAGTTTTGTCCGACAGCGCGGAAAAGTTTTCTTTGCCCAGAGATTCAATGACCTCGCTGCCTAGCCCGCAATACTTGAAGAAGGCGTCAAAGTCTGCAAAATTCTTTGAATACCTTGAGCTGATATCCGAGTGTGAACGGCCGACCCCTTTGCCGCTCCTTCTTTTAACTTCAGTTATTCTGTTGTGAGCAAGTCTACCAGCTATACCTGAAGCCTCTTGTTGCACGAGGTTTTTGATGTCCACCCCTTGTCCCGTGGATACATCTAGGGTTACAAGTGCACACTGTTCAGAAGTAGCTGTTTTTGAGTCGTTTTTTAATTCTTTTGCAGATCCTCCTGGTGCTGTTAATGAAATATGGCCATCTTCCAACTCACATTCTTTACCTGTCGCCTCAGGTAATGAATTTGCCTTAATCAAAGAGGTCAGTAGTAGCCTGCGTCCCAAATTACGTTTGTTTTTCTCGCCTGACGATCCTTTCAGAAGATCGCATTTCTGTCTGTACAGTAAAAGAGAGTCACGCTTTTTGGAGCTTGTTCGACGCGCCATATTGTCTTCCTCCAGCGGCTTTAAGGGCCCACTTTGCGCATCACTCCGGTTTGTATTCCCAGTTACATAATTACCACTCCGAGTAGAGCTCCGATTAGAGGACCCGTTACTACTAACTGAGGGAGCCCCAAAGCTGATTACCGGCTCCTGCGTGGAGTTGACCACCTGTTGACTCTTAACATATTTTGGTTTACTTGCTGCTAGCCTCTCCACGGCGCTCACTCTTCCCTTCGTGTCACTCTCAAGTTCCATCTGCTTTCGTAGATATTCTGGACCCTTGCCAAGGATTCTAGTTGCGTCCGCATCGGCAGTGGTCATCGTTGTTAGATGTTCTTAACCAAAAACTGACAATTTGTATTCTCAAATGTAGGGGTTTCCTGTTCTTCGAAGCCCCTTTACGCACAGTAGGCAATCTCCAAGAGTTACACAACTCCCAGTGAGTTTGCTAAGAAGCAAGTGTGTTGTCTGAGCACGAAACGGAGTAGGAGCGTTCTGCCCGAACAGATATTTGAGCACCCCACCCAACCCGTGCAATGCCAGGTTGAGCCAAGCACTTAGCTGTACAAAGTACACCTGATGATGACATCACAACGGAACAAGCTGGGTGCAGCTTCCTAAACATTGACACATTTTTTTATTTTATACTGACAAAATATTGAACTATATCAGTTCAATTGATGAACATTATTTCTGATTAAATATAAAATTATCGCACGTATTTCTCTTATCTTAATCTTCACACTTGTGTGGGTGTAAAAAGTAGTCACCCCCCCCCGCCCCCCCCTCCCTTATTACTAACACACAAACCTGTCCTCAATTCCACCATCTTCCCATCCTGGGTTGTAGCCTACCCCCTAACATATATATATATATATATATATATATATATATATATATATATATATATATATATATATATATATGTAGCCTATAGTAGCCTACTCACTCCTTTTTACAACCCTCCTATCCTTTAGAACTGTCTGTGTTTATTTGTGTGAAGTAACCCACTATTTTGGGGATGAAACTGCCAACGTAACAGAAGTGGATGTCCTATGTTAATTTTACATTGGAAATATTTGACTTTTATGCAGCTCTGAGGTAAAATGGAAAATCTGGCTCCATCTAGGGGAGTTAAGGCTTCATGTTTCCATGAGTTACACTGCCAAATGGCATACTGTTTACTGATAATAGAATCTTAATATTGATTTATGTGAACACTTCGTAACACATGGATAAACAACTAGAGTACTGTGTGTCTGAGTGCATTGAAACTAAGATTCATAATGGCACTTTATAAAAGTCCATTGTTCTAACTCTTCTCCCGTTGTTATTTGCCAAGCTTACGTCTTCCAGAGTTTCCAGTGATGTTAAAGGTTAGCTTGAAGCAATAGGGAATGAATAGGCAGCCAAAAGAATAAAATCCTGATGGATTCCAACACTTTCTTTTTAGACATTGTTTGGTTCTCGCTCTTTTCTGTGAGCATGTCCATTCCAAACCAATTTGATGACAAGAAAGATTAGGCACGCTAATCGCATGTACAATCACTACAAGATTGCTTATTTAAGTGTGTCGTGCCTGTACATGGCAACCCAGGCATATTTGTGTGTTTAATTGACGTTGGAGGGAAAACCTATCCAGAACAATTGGTTATAAAAATGTGATATAAAAAGCAGATGGAGCACGACAATTTATACAAGAATTTGGCGTTAGGCATCCTGATGATAAGGAGACCCCCCAGCCCTGCTCCACCCTCATTACTACAACCTCTTTGTTTAACTGAAACCATGAACTCTATAGAAGTTAACCGGAAACAGATGTACACAAGGCAGAATCCGGCTGCTTACTGGACACACGAGACAGTAGATGGCAGCACACGCACAGCTGGTAAGGTGAGAGTGGGTTGAGATCCACAGGGTTGGATGGTCTGAGGGGGGCTATACTGCAGCTAGGACTTGGTGATGTCCCGTTAACATCCTGACCCATCCGCATCATGGATAGCAAATAAAAGAAAGAAATAGATCTAATGACATGTGCGATGATGTAGTCCGTGGTCTGCTGTGATAGTCTGGAAAAGTAATATGATGTTCACTTTAAATGGGGGCCTGTTGGGAGGAATCACTCAAGAATATTGGAGTGCTCCTGTTAAGGCTGTCTAAGTCATTCAGCCTGAAACGGATTGATTAACTGGTACTTGGTCAGCACCATGCAATTATTTTATCTGTAAATTGGTTGAAGTCACAAACTGCTTAGTGTTGATGTGCAGACCTGGCTTCCCAGGGCCTCACTTCCCTGTCTGTTGTGTGACTAATCTTCCACATTGTCCTCAGTGCCCCCTCAGTTCGGATTAATCATCATCAACTTGAGAAGAATTCCCTGAGATAATGTAATGCTTGGCAGAGGAACAAGAGGAGGATATATGACAAGGGGTTTCTCATGGGGGGGGGGGGAGCATGTGTACAAGCTTCTGATCTACTATCCTCTCCCTGTTCTTTTGGCAGTTTATCCATGGGATAGACTGCATGTAATGACACAGACATGCACACACAGACACATTGAATATGTACACACACGCTTTCAATTCCTGGTTTTCAAGATTAATGTATCTATATACTTAATAGGAGGTTTGGTTTCATCATGTGAATTTCAGTTTTCCAGGTTGTCAGTTGAATTTAGTCCTTTAATGTGTGTTCAGGGAATATAAGCGGTCACATCCACTATAAATATGGATTATATTATTATCTTCATTTTTAAATGGTAACGGAGTATAAAGATGCTTTTGATTACGCACTGGTCTTTTTTTAGGGTTAGGGAGTTAGAGTTAGGGACACCATCACACATAAAACTGAACTGTTCAGAAGGTTCCAGAGGAATACATTATTGTAAATAAACAATAGCCTGTCTTGACAGTTTTTATTGCATTGGATATACTTGATATTATGTTTTCTCAACCACTGAAAATGTTGCAGTTCAAGCTACAACTTTTGTCCATGAACAATCCAAACATTGAGTTCGCAATTACCAATCATCGTGTTTATTTTTCCAAACTCAGAAGGATGTTCAGGTTTCACTCTTAAGCAAACACTATAGAACACTGCAGGCATGTAAAAAATGATTCCACAGATTTGTCTCTGCATCGGTAAAGACGCAAGCGCTGCAAAAATCCCAGACCATCTATGGATGAAAACCAACAGTTGTTGGTTTTTACGATGTTCATAATCTTTAGTTTAACGATGTTCATAATCTTCTGCAATTTAACACTATGCTTCAAAACACAAACCATAACAGAAGCTAGTGCAGGGTTGCCAGTCATGGAGCCAAGTGCATTACAGATGGACTTTTTTTTGACAATTTAATTGAAGGAAATTTTGAGGAAATTTGAAAAAAGAGATGAGAACAATCTGCAGAATTGATTGATTCATCAAACAATGTGCCACTTTGAGACATTGTTCTTATTACTAAATAGACAAGCCAAGAGTTAGTCAACTTATTACACTAAAGGGGGCACAGGAACCACAAAATAGGGTGCAAAGCTCCCTGACAGTATTCTAAATAAATTCTGTCAATATATTCCCATGTCCAATGTAACAATGTAACATGCAAGGTTGACTCCATTCAAGGTTGTCCATGAGTGAAAACAGGCACCAGATCCAAATGTCGTTACTGGCTCCAACATACTTTAAATTTGTAGTCCAGATGTGACTTTTACATCCACCATTGGCTCTCTCTCTTCATCTTTTCCTTTGCTTGCATTCAAAGATACAGGGTCATGTATAGCATAATCACATGGGCAGCCTCATTAGAGTATATAATACAGAAAAATGTCTCCTGGTCAACACTCAACTTACATACTGGCAGCCCACCATAATAGATGTTCTGGCTCTCGGTCCAATACCTGATTCATGAAGTAGTTTTAGTGAGATCTGTTTGTGATCATCAGAAAAAGTGATAGACAGAAGAAGAATCTGAAAAAATTGAGAAAATAATAAGCAAAGTGTGAGTATCCCTTGAGGATCCACTTAATTCAACTGGAACCTACTTTTTAAACGCAGTTGTAACATTATCCATTTACCAGGGGACACATCAAAGTTTACGAGCTTATTTTCCCACAGTAGTGTCGTCACTTTCTCAATGCCCACTGTGCTACTGTATACCGTTTCATTGACAGAACCAGTTCTTCCTTGCTCTGTCTCGCTTTAAACTTTCCGGTTCATTTCTGGACTAGCTTATTAGAAGCAACATCTATGCATTAATGTGCTGCTGTTTGCATCATTCCTTAATTATGTTTTTAGTGACTCCTTAACAATCATTAATCAGCGGTGCTTAAGGCATGAATGAGTTTGTCTGAGTCATTCAATTTAATGATCTCACAAATTGTAAAATCAAATTGCAACTTGCATCTTAGCTATAGTTTACTGTCTCTTGTTATCTAACCCACCAGTAATAAGTGATTATGCATACAGCACCAATTTGCAGTAATAAGGTCACCACCTACTCAATCAGCTACAAGAGAGGCTGTTAATTTATCACAAATTGTGGGCCTAATAATGGTAATTCATGAGCATGTGCAATATACAGCTACAGACACATTTTTCACATTTGTGGTGTCGTCATTATGAACTTTCGATTTGTATGCACTTTGTAAAAGCATAGATACTGTTTCAGAGACCTCCAACCAATCATAGGGATGAACTGACATTCTGTATTGTATTGTATTTGTCCAGTCCCAGCTCTTGACAACCAAGTGGAGTGCCATTCTGTTCAAGCACTAGGTCTGGGTTCAACTGAATGTGTTTAGTTAGTCTTGTTACAGTGAAGAGAAGAGAGAGGGACAATAATTCTCTGGAGAATTGGAACATCTGAAAACCTGATCTTTGGCTTAGAAGATCAAAGAGATGTATTTTTGAACTAATTCACTCACGCATTTTATCTGACAACTGCAAGTGAGAGAATAGAAAACTGAGGGCCAAATTTTTATATGCTGGACAAACACTTATGTAAGTAAGTTATACAACAGGCAGAGTGTAATGGTTAGGTATATAAACTCCTTATTCAGTCTGGGTCTCCGAATGTTCTTCTTTCCCATGACTTGTGTATTCCGTACAGAAACCCAAGCAAGCATAATGTCTTAGAATGGAAACTGCTGCTTAAAATAGATGAGGATAAGGCAACCTGAAGGGCAGCTGAAATCTAGGGTGAAACTTCACAGTTTCTTGATTGTTCAGTGTGTAATTTCCGAAGTCACAGGTCAACATTCGGATCTGGAGTAAACTTCATGATTATACATTGCATATACACCATAGGTTTTTGAAGGGGCAGTGGGAATTACAAAGCTTAAACAGGCTCAAATGTATTTACACGGTAACAGATTGTTTGTTATTATATAAACCCTGAAAGATTTCCTTCCTTTCATGAAAATCGAGCACGAAAAATGAGTCATATTACGACCCCTAAAACTGGACATAGTTTGCAACTCACTTTTAATCACGTTTGAAATAATCACTACCACCTAACACACACGAGATAAAATGATAATAGCTACTACAGAAGAAGAAACATATATTTACACCAGGCAGAAGAATTGGGCACCTTAGATATTGTGACACAGGACCCATCATACCAACATGGCAGCCAGTGCAAAGTCTGTCCTGTTTGTGTGCCTGGGTAAGAAATAATGATTTAAACCAAACAAAAAATTAGTTTGAGTCTCAAAGTTGTTTGTTATTTTATAACAATTAAGCCAGAAATACTTTCTAGGCGTTTAGCGATGATATCTAGAAAGTTTAACTGTCTTCCATCAATCAATGATTAGCCAGCATTAGCTCGTAGCTGGAACTAGCTAGCTACCAGTTGCTGCACAAAGACCGATAATGTATTATTCAGCTTGTAACAGATTCTCAATTTACTGCTCAAAGTACCTATTTTACTCTGTCGTGTGAGAAAATAGTGTCACATTTGATGTTAGCGCCAGAATTGTAGTCTAGTTCTTCAAATAGCTTTGAGGTTCAAGGAAAATCAGCACTTGTGAGACCTTTACCCAGATATATATCGTATATTGTAGCTATCAAGCTATACGTATGTAATATGAACCAAGGTCAGGCAGCATATTCTGCAAAATAAAGGCAGCCGATGTGCAATACTAGCTATGCTCCTTGTAGAGCCAACCAACATTGCATAATGCACCACATCCATTGACATGTGGATGTAACACATACTGTTACATTTTTCGAATTATGCTTGTCAGTTGTCATTGTTAATATCACAAAGCTGACTAAAACACTGTAGCATTTCAACATTAGGGAAGAACGTGTATCCATCATAAGATCATTATGTGAATTATTATAATGCTGTAGATTTGGAATATATATTCCTTGTTTGTATTTCCAGGGAACATCTGTAGGTCTCCCATTGCTGAAGCTGTCTTCAAGAAGATGGCGACAGACAAGGATGTTGTGGACGAGGTGAGATCTTTATCTGCATAGACAGAGTATAAGTTTAGCATCACATTTGACATACAGACCAGTCACTGTGTTGAAGGAAGAAGTCCTTCAGATTTGCTAGACCACACTTTTTTTTATTAGCAAGAAAAGGCATAACATATGGATTGAATTGCACAACTCTAATGAATGAATATGAAAATGTAGGCTCCGTACAGCACATCTCTAACTCTGCAGTTGTCTGCTCCCAGAGATTTGGCAAGTGTGTTCATTTGCTTTGTATGTCCTCATTAACAGTAAAGCTGAATCAAGGACAAAAGCTAACCCTTGACAAAGACAAAACGAATGATACAAAGTGTCAGCATGTTTTAAAGGGATGCTGTAGTTAACCAAATATTACGATTTATAATTGCATGTATCAGGATTTGTTTCTTAACCACAAACTAAAATTGGAGTTCAATATTTGAGGAAAGAACATGTCTTGCATGTGAGTTGGAAAACCCCCATTTGTGAAGACATGATTTTGCTGTGTTGCCGTTGTTCCTCCTCCTCCGTCGCGTAGTGGAGGATAGACAGTGCTGCAACCTCTACCTACGAGATAGGCAGCCCCCCTGACCACCGCGGCCAAGCCTGCATGAAGAAGCATGGTGTGCCCATGAGGCACATTGCCCGGCAGGTATGGACCTCCTACCCTCCCTCGTAGCATTAGTGGCTAGCCCTTGTGTTCTCTGTTGTTGCAGTGGGTCATAGACGGTGGTGCCACGTCTGACTGGAACACAGGCAGCCTTCCGGACGCCCGAGGTCTGGCCTGCTTAAGCAAGCATGGCATTGAGACCAATCACAGGGCCCGACAGGTATAATAGAACCGCCCCTTGGTCCTTGCTGGGTCACTGGGATCTGGTGGGTTTGTAAATGTTTGTGCGTGGGTTTGTTTGTGGTAGGACTTGTACAGCATGTACATTTATTCACACTATAAGTCCTATTTATGTAACAATCGAGAAGGATAACACAACACTGAAGTCGACATCACTGAATAGTTTATGACCCGGTGCTTCATGTTTTTTCTACACGGACGAAAGTGTCGGTTAAAATCCCACCACAATGTCCTGAGACCAAGCATGGTCCCATGCTGGATACTCGATAGCTTTCATAGGTCTGTCAGAAGCCCATGTCCCCCCTGCCCCTCTCCCTCAGTTGTCTCCAGTTTTCCTCCTTTCCCCCTCGTTCTCCGCCAGCTCTTAGGGACTTGCCTTACCCACGGCTGGGAATACACTCATTTTCGCGTGTCCTTACTCCATGCCGACCCTGGCCTGGGCTAAGCCCCGCAAAGCAGGGATGGGGAGCTCAGACCCTGGGCCCCCAAGCCACCCAAATCCACACATTGAACTTTGACAAGCTCAGGGTTTTTCCTGCTTTCACCCCGCCGCCACCTCCCTGACGCAAATACACACAACCCCCACACACGCACACACATGCACACACACACACAACTTGAACTTTAGCTTTCCTTCTCTGTCTGTCGCCAGTGCCTAAACAGAACAGACTGGAAAGACTGGTTGGAGACAGGGCGATGCTGTTTAATAAAATGGTGTTTATTTTTGTTTGTTTTAGTCAGTTCCATCCATCCAAACACAATAATTACATCAGATATTAGGATGCTTTGCTTTGGCTGGAACATTAGATGGGGTAGAACAGGAACCTGGATTTGACGTTTGGGAAATATGACTTTTGCAGTGTTTTAAGCCTACACCCTGCTAAAACATCATCATCATAATAATAATAATTCCTAGTCAAACAGGTAGCTGTCATCCATCTATCTCGAGAATTTACTCTGCTTATCATGACGCTTTGAAAGAAGCATAGATGTTCTCAGACCATCCCATCTAATGAAGTGGTCTGTCCACACCCTTCTTGGATTGTACCAGCCCGTTATTGGATAACTCAGCAACTCTGCAGGGTTGTTATCTGTTATCTGCCTATAAACCAAGTCTCTTCTTCCTCCCAGTCGCTCAGCCAATTACTCTCAGATCAGCCTCCTAACTGTCAGGAAGCTATTCCAGAAATGCACAGTAACCTGGCTTAACCTCGGTGCGTCGTGGTCAGTTTAGATGTTTTTCATATGAACATGTTGCAAGGACTGCTAAGGACTGACGTTTTCTCCGTCAGAAAAAATACCTACAGTTCATACATCACATTATGTTTATTTGTGCCAATGCATAATTGAGCCACCTTTCAAGAATGCATCGGTTCAGATCTATTCCATAAAATCACGCATTCACACTTGAGTCACTGACCTCACACTTACTGAGGTATACTCTTTCTCTCTGAATACATGTACGTCCTGTTCGATGCTTCACCTGACCTCAAAATCCCTTAACCCTGAGGGAACATGGAGTTGGGGGTGTCTGTCTGGAGACAGCGCTGCTGAGTAAGAGCAGCGTGTTGCACAACACCCTCCACATACTTACAGATGTGACGCTTTGATCCCTTCCTTCACCAAGCGGATGAAGGGATCGGGGGAAGAGGGGAAGCACTGGTGGGACCACTCACACGTCCACGCACACCACCTCTTCCTTCTCGACCTTTCCCCTTGCTTCTTTTACCCTCCTTTCTCCTCTCCTCACAAACACGCGCACGCAGTCGACTCCCTATTTCTCTTGAAGCTTCACTTTGGATGCCGTCCCATGTTCTCTGAGTTCAGAAAGGGTGTTCTCTTTGTGAATGTCTTCATGACTCCGTCTGGAGCAGAGCGAAGTCTTTACCGTGCTAATGGAACGTGCTAGATACCTAGCACTAGTTATCTGTGGCCAAGTTTCTGACAGTCCAGAGAGGCTGCATGCTGCCTGTATTCTCCCTGTACCAGTGCCAAAGTTAATGTTTGTTCTGTGTTTTCCCTCCATAGGTGACTAAGGAAGATTTTACAAACTTCAAGTACATTCTCTGCATGGATGAAAGTAATATGAGGTACGCTTACATGTGCAGTATTAGCATTATCACTAAGAACTGGTCAAAATCCTTGGTCTCGTTTTTACTGTGAGAACCATGTGCTCTCCTAGCATCCACACCAAACATTCTAACAACTGCATGTATGCAGGCCTATTGCTGGAAGACTTGTTCCCCATTATACCAGTCATAGGGTTTGACAACACGATTGGCCTGCCTTGGTTATAAACACAAAAATACATTCAATACCTCAAGCTTGACCTAATGTGGAGGGAGAAGTCAGTCTTTAACAAGCGCTGACCTTAAGCTCTTTCAGGGGGAGGGATGTTTTTGCTACTTTGAACGTTTGGGATCATTTTGAGATCACATGCCCACGGCGGATCGGTCAGTAAGCAGCTTACTGAGTTTTGGGATGCCTCGTCTTTACTCTCCGGAGGCGACTTTCTCTCTACCTTTCTCAATACTGTACCCCTCTCTCTCTACCTCTTTCTCTACCTCTTTCTACCTTTCTCTCTACCTCTCTCTCTTTCTAGCTCTCTCTCTCTTTACCTCTCTCTCTCTACCTCTCTCTCTATACCTCTCTTCTCTCTCTCTCTCTCTCTCTCTCTCTCTCTCTCTCTCTCTCTCTCTCTCTCTCTCTCTCGCTACCTTTCTCTCTCTCTCTCTCTCTCTCTCTCTCTATCTCTCTCTCTCTCTCTCTACCTTTCTCTCTACCTCTCTCTCTCTCTCTCTACATCTACCTCTCTTTCTACCTCTCTCACTACTGTACCCCTCTCTCTCTGTCTACCTCTCTACCTCTCTCTCTCTCACACACACACACACACACACACACACACACACACACACACACACACACACACACACACACACACACACACACACACACACACACACACACACCTATCAACTCACTGTACTGTACCTCTCTCTGTCACACTGTACTGTACCCCTCTGTCTACCTCTCTCCCTCTACTGTACCTCTTTCTCTCTTTCTTTCTCTCATACCTCTCTCTACCGTATGTCTCTACCTCTCTCCCTACCGTATGTCTCTACCTCTCTCCCTACCGTATCTCTCTCCCTCCCTTCACAAAGTTTTATAATTGCAAGGCAGAACATTAAAGTGGGTCCTTCAACCATCATTAGAACTTCACCATAACGAGTCAGCAGGATTTGATTGCCGGGAGTTTGTTTTTCCTTTTCTTCTTTGACCGTTTAATCTTTTCTGCTTTGCCGAGTTTATTTACAGAGCAGAGTGGGTCACTTTTTGTTTGCCTCTTTCCTTCTCCGCTCTGACCCCACCTCCCATTCTGTGTCAAAGCTTAAACAGGCACACAGGGGCCAGCTGTCTAGTGATGGCGTCAGACTAGGGAAGTGGCTCTGCATTTTGAAATCAAGTTTACGGTCAAAGTCTTAAACCGGCCTAGGTGAAGGCTAGACTCCCTGCAGGGCATCTGCACACTAGACCCTGGTACATGGGATGTCCCACACACTGGATCTGACCTTCACATCCGAAGGCGGTTATATTTATAAAGGGACACGGCTCCCTTCGAGTTTATTATTGTATTTCTAAGCAACATAGCCCAACTATGTTGCTTAGCTAACAAAGAGAAGAAAGCGCCAGTAGCTTTGTGTACGGGTGATGTGGAGCCTCTCCTTCTCATGTCAATGGTTCCCTAAACATCAGGTATATGCACCAGATGGATTTAGTTTCATGGCTGCTATTTGACGGCTAAATGCCCGAGTCAGTTTAGTGTCTGGTTCTCTCTAATGTGTATGTCCCTCAGAACACATGTTCTGCTGGTATTTACCAAGTATATTCTCTATGCCTTTTCAAGGTTATTGTATTGCATCGCTGTCTATAAGTGTAATGTGTTTTCTGTTTTTCCCTGAATAGTGACCTGAATAAGAAGGCAAAGTCGGTGAAAAACAGCACCGCTAAGATTGAGCTGCTGGGCTCGTACGACCCTGAGAAACAGCTGATAATCAAAGACCCTTACTACGTAAGTCTCCAGTTCCAACTTACCTTCACACATGCCTAATGGGAAGCCGACTGTACTTAAATAAGCAATGCCCCCCCAAAGCGATTTCAAAACAGCTCGGAAAGTAGTTGTTCTGAACGTAACGCAAAAAGGAAACATTCATAAATTAAGCCTTAGTAAACGTTAAAATAATTCATTTGTCCTAAAAGGCCTTTTCCCAGCAGTAAAATGTTGTACTTTATCATTCTATATTGACTTTCAAAGCCAAAATATGGCTATTTCCGTAGTGTTGTTCTCTGTGGGGGAGGCCCTAAGCTCCTGCTGGAAGGGGCTTTGACACTTTTGATGAAAGATTCACGCTCTTTCAACCCTCTCCGTTTACCAACTCATAACGTGGAATGGCTTAGTTAACTCCTCTCGACCTTAAGTGCTTCCTCTGCTCTCGGAAGTCCTGCCAAAAGGCTGTGGAAATGGAGTCTGGTGGGGCTGCTTAAGAATCAATTGGATTTCTACATGGATGCGATGATTGAGGGGGTGTGTGGGAAGTATTGGGAGGGGGGGGGGGGGGTAGTTATACTGAGGGAAAGTTAGCCGGGTTGGGGAGTGTAGGGGGTTGACGATTGAAGTTCGGTTGTTGATCTACAGTCGGTTTGTTTCTAAAGTGGGGGAGAGGAGAAAACAAAGAAAAGCTTTTCAGGAATGTTTCAGGACGGGCAGTCTGCATGTTTGGATCCTGGAGCTCTTGATACAAACGTTATAAATCATATCGCCTGTCCAATGTTATTGTAACATAAAAAAATGTAGCATGGAAATGAATCATTTTTTGTGTGTGACTGTAACACACCAAAAATTGCATGTTGCGGATCACCTGATGACATATGGGTGAAACTGCAGCTTTACCGGAGGCTTTTGGAACCAGGATTATGACAGAATAGTACAGTATCTATGGTAATGAATGAGAAGACAGATTGAGATCGACCACAAATGTATGTGTTCCATCCTATTTGGGTGTTCATCCAATTGGCTGTATATTCCCCTTTCCCCTTACAAGCTGCTGTGCATGTGGATATGGCCTGTATTAGCCAGCCATTGGAAATGTAGCCCTATAGGTTTTACCTGGTGTATAGGAAACACTCGTACTTTGTAGCCTCAACAACATTGCACTGTGGACCATCCCCAGTAGCCACAAGGCGTGGCAGTCTAAAGCAGCCAAGGCCCAGAGCCAGACAGCTCTGAAAGTCTCACAGGAGGGTGCAGCTCAATGGAACCTGGAGCCTTTCGCTTCCAGAAACACCGTCTACTTAGACCCATTTGTGGTTTTTCATGTTCTTCTCCCTGTTATAAGGGAAACTATAAGAAAAACTATGATTTGGTTCCTGGTAGGACCTAACAGGGTGAACATAGATTGTAATGAATACTATTTCCATAGTACACTTTACGTTATATTCATTTAGAAGATGCTTTCATCCAAAGCATGTGTGAACGACCTCAAATCTGTGTACAAAGCTGGTAGAGGTCTACACAAGTATTCTCTAAGCTGTAGCCACTGCAATACCAAATAAAGAATGTTGAATGTGAATGTTTTAAATTCCTCATTATAGCGTAGGCATTTTAAATACATTCCAAAACATAATAAAATGTGGGGAACTTTTGAAGGCTAATGTATATTCTACCTCTTAGATACAAATGAATGTTCACCTGGAGACATTGGCGATTTTAGACCCTTTTAAGGGGTGCTCAAGCACCCCTAAATTTCATCTGAGCACCCCTAAAAATAATAATACAAAAATTAAAATTATTATTGTTCATTATCATTTGATGCTGGTAGTTCATTAAGAAAGGGATATCCTTAGTTTTTTCATTCATTCAATATTTTGCATAATAATACATAAATGTATTAATTGTTATCCAGTGAAATTAAGGATTTATAGCAAGGGGGTTTAGCACTTTTGCAAGGCACTGTATTCATGTCACATTCTCATTGGGGGCTGAGCACCCCTAAAGGTCTGATAATAGAATCGCCCCTGCCTGGAGATGCAAATAATTTGTGTTTTGCATTTTTCACTGTATTAATGCACATACTGTAATCAGTTTCATTTTCTTTTCTGTTACCAAGGGGGGTGATGAAGACTTTGAAAAGGTGTATGAACAGTGCGTGAGATGCTGTAAAGCCTTTTTGGATGCCAACTCATAACAACATTTCAGCTCTGACAAGGATCAACCAAAATACTATTGGACACGCCTTTAGTTTTCTCCATACCTGATGAAGCCCAATATATAGCAAAACACAAATGGACAAACATGATTTTATTTAGAATTATGCAGTAAGTGCGTTAATAAATCAGTTTTTCAATGTCTACAATGTCTGCAATATGGCTAGATTGATAAGCAGGAAGGATGATATGTATTACACTTGCCCATGTCCTTTTTTGTTGCCTATAAGTCCACTTGACGGAGAAAATAATAAAATATGAAAGTGAGATATTGTTTTGCACATTATTAAAGTAGTTGAAGTCTCAACACAATGTTCACCCTTTGACAAAACACTTCAGTATGGTTGCTTGACTGGTGATCTTTTGAAGTTCATAGGTAACAAAAGTTAAGGCTAGTCCAAATGCTAATCTTGGTGGGAGTAGTAACTCTCTTAGTCTATTAAATAGACTGGGATAAATAGGATTTGGTCTCCCTGAATCCACATATATTCTCCTTTAACAGTGTAAGACCAAGTAACTGATGTAAATTACTGTTATGAGCTTTACTTTTGTCATTCAGAATAAAGATTAATGACTTCATACAATGACTCTTTCATCTAACCTAATAACCAAAAACCTATGTATCTTAACTCTGCAATCTGGTACTGGCAATTCCACACCAATGTTCAGGAGTTTCAATTAGTTAGGAGCTGATAATATATCTCTAAACATTAATTGTATTTCAAATGTCCAAAACCTGAGGGAGAATAGAACCAGATGACAAACTAAAAAGTTATCAGAGCTGAAGAGGAAAGATTTGCTAAACTGTGTTTAAGTGGAATGACCGTAGATATCAGTCAACATATGTGTGGTCCAGTCTTTTTTGTTTTTCTCAATTATTAATTCAGTGGTACTCCATGGTGGCACATCGTTTTGAATTTGCAGGAAAGTAAAATGAAGTGGGCTTTACGTATCTAACTTAGAAATTATTGGTTAGAGTTGTGTGCTGTGCTAACAAACTTAAACAAACACATGTTGCCACTAGGGAATATGGTCTATACCACACTGATGTTGCAGATCAACAAACATAAAGATTTTGGTTACTTTGTCATTTTAGCTCAATCAAATCCAACTTTTCTCACAAATATTTACCTAGTGGTTTAGAAAGCCTATTGACTATGTGGATCTGAGAAGACAAACTCTTTCATTCCGTGGTTGTTTAAGCACAAAGTAAAGTTGAGTTTCCAAAGCAGATCAGTGTCTACATATTCAGGGTTGTCTTTTCTCTCTGTGGTACAGAAATGGCAAAGAAGTTCAATATATGTTTTTCAACACCCAGTTGATATATGTCAGACACTTAAATTTATGGTTGTCATATGAATTCCTTTTATGCATTTTTGTCTTGACAATATGTACATATTGCACACTGGTTAGAATGTTTGTACACAATGTACAGATGAACATGTGACAACAAAGAGTATATAAATATACTATGTATCACACAACCTAGATTCACAGCATGATGTCAGTATAGCACACATTTGACTGCAACCAGCACTATATATTTGTCTCTCTATTGTTTTTGTATTCATGTCCTGCAAAGAGAAGGGGCAAGGGAATGCTCATGCAGTTAATAAGTTAATCATACTTTCAGTGTGTGCTCAGGTAGGTGTAAGAATGCGGTGACTGCAGAGTCTGATAAAGAGCTGCTTGTCCAGTAATAGGCTGTGCGGCTTACAAGAGATGATGGCAGAAGTACATAAATACAAGTCATACACAACCCCAACAACAACAACAAAAATATCCTCAATCGACTTTTCATTGAGAAACAAACAAGGCAACAACAAAAAAAAGCTATCCCTTTTCTTTTGGTGAAAAACAAGAGGGGAGAAGTCATATTTTTCTGGCAGCCAGCAGGGGCTACGGCCCTGTTACCATGTTTTCTTGTTAATTCGTTTTCTCTTCACCTGTATTATCGTGGTCACTGTCTTCTGGATGCCTCCTTCTAAGGGCCACTGGCAGCAGGCCTCTCGGGGCCCCAGACCTGGGATAGGTAATCCATGCCTTTAGATAAACACAACTCTCTGATGAAGGACACGGTGCGGAATGGCGTGACTGGATGGAGTTTGTTCTGTTTCCCTGTTACTGTCCAAGGCACTTTTTTTCAGGGCTCTTCCACATAGCTCTGGTTTGGCTTTAACCTGCGAGGGAGAGGAAGTGAAATTTAGTGCTTTCTCGTACTTGGCAGCGTCCGAAAAATTCTTTCCTCTCCGAAAGCAGCATGAAATGGATAGAGCAACATAATTTGTTACAGATTTATTGTGTAGGCAGAGCATGCATGACATGGACAAGAACATTTGTCTATATATTCCTTAGACTGGAGAGATTTGGGTTTGTGTGTACAGGTGTGCAGTATTCTACCTGTCACAGGTATATTTGACCTGTCTCGCTGGGACAGACAAGCAGCAGGTGTAGAATGTAACCTTTTTCGTACCATCTCCTTGACATGCATAAGGTTTTAGGCCGTTTCTACATTTCTAACATAAGCCCTCAGCCATGAAAAAGCATAAACTTGATTTGTCTTGTTACCTCTGTTTGTGCTACCCTTCCGTGCATCGCGGGCTGCCTGCTAATCGTGTGAGAAGCCTCGCACATCTTTTGAAGTCTGGAAAATAGACAAAAGTGGAGAGACGTGTGCCAGTTAGAGACCTCTGTGTATTACCATGGTCTGTTATCCAGAACACATGTGCGGCGTCTGTAAACGCCAGACCCAATCCAAGTATACACAACTCGTGATGTCATGTTTCCTGTCTGGGGGAATGCAGAACTTACATGCTGGGATTGTGCAGTCCCTAGTATTGTGGTAAAGCCTGTACACGTGCTTCCTGCACTTAGGACTGAAGTACAGAGGACCTGGGGAAAAGGAAGCCTGAATTAATACAGAGGCGTTCATGTCATTAACATGTCCCAATCTCTTCCACTCTGTAAGAGATCAATGTGCCATTCTGTCTCTCTCAGAGAGAGACATAATGTAATAAATTTACATTTAATACACACACAAGGAGTGTGTATTAAATGTATTCTTCAATCTCTCTGTCGCTCACACACTCTCTTTTACAAAAACACACACACATAAAACACAGAAGTTCATCTAACCTGTTAAATGTTTAAGAAACTTCTCTTTCTTTCTGAGATCTCTGGGGAAGATTTCTAAAAGACAGAGAAAAGGAATAGAAAACAGAGGGATCAGTGTAAAAGTGTGACTTTTGCAGACAAGCTTAACATTCTTGTGAATAACTTTTTAATGACGGGCAAATTTATCTTACGATGTTAAGTTACGGTATTTATTTGTGTGCTCCACTTAGGGAACGCCCAGCTGTCAACCCGAAGCTCACCGATAATTTGATCCCCGCTATCTGATTTGTGGTTGCGTGATTCCCTTGGCTCCCCCGGGGATTCTTTCCTCGAAGTCGACTGTGATGCTGTTTCTGCGCTTCTCTCGCCGCGTCTATCCTCCACGTGCTTAACGATGTCCACTATCTGCCTAAGCAGGCTCTTGTCATCCCTCGCTTCCGTTGGGGCCGTCGCGGCGGGCGCGCTCTCTGCCCAGTGCAGAGTAGTAGTGCATATTAGCAGCACGAGCCCCATAATTACAGGCTTGGGCTGTCCGCTCATTGCTATACCGCAGTTCCTTCTCTTTCGCTGCTGTGACTTTCACTAGACCCCTGAAAGAGTGGTCAACAATTACAACCCCAAAAAACTCAAATGCACTTGAAATGTTACACACTAAATCACTACATTTTTTGCTTATCTTGAGCCCCTCGCCACCATAAATCATAAACCATCAGATAATAACACCAATAGCCTAGGCCTACATCATATCCTCTTTAATTGAACTAAATTAACAATAACTCAAATGCAGCCTAAATAGCATCTGGTGCATAGCTTACTCTTAAACAAAACAATGTGTTGTTGAGAGAACTTACTTTTCTTTTTGTAGCAGTTGTTCATGCAGTGAAGGGCACTGAAAATAGTTCAAAAGTGGTTACGAAGCCTACTAGTATTGCCCCTGGCCGTAAATAGTTTGTAGCTTTGATGTCCAAGTAAAAGTCCTACGATGTTAAAACGGCAAAAAAAAACCGTGCCAGATAAAATCACTCCGTCATGCCACATGTAATTCCTTGGTTTAAAAGGTCTATTGGACCAAAAAAGGAAATAAGCGTAACATCTGTTAGTTATAGTTGTATGTGGGCTGAACGTTTGGTCATCTTCTTATTATCCTTCACCCAATGAATGCTGGTGGAAAAAACTATTGCTGGGCTCGCTCCGCAACTCTTGTGCGCCTTTGAAATGTCAGGTCTCTTATATCAGGCTGCCGCTCACTTTTTATTCTCGCTCGCAGACGTAAGAACTTGTCCCTCGAGGATCACCTGCCATGTCTGTAATTGAAAACGCGGTATGAACACTACTCATGAGAGAAAAGTATCTTTATAGGCTATTCCCGATCATGATCATTTCACTTTGCGAGGTTATATGCGCTCCCCCCTTTCCGTCACTCCACTTATATGCGCACTGCGCGCTTACAGGAAGCTTTTTTCCTGCTGAAATTCCAGTTGACCAACATGGACGTTCACAGATACCGGCATCTCGTCGGCAATGCTCTCATATCATCCGTTTTGTGCCTCAACTGTAATGCATTTCAAATCAATAACTGGAGTTATAGGGATTCTAGTATTGCGCAGTTTTCAAAAACTGAAATACAGGGGTCATATAATACAAGCTTTTGCCTGGGTGTCAATTAGTTATGTTTTCTCCTAGCTCCCTTTTAAACTCCAGTAGCCTATGTAGACTAACTGTCTGCGTTCCAATTACCTCCCTCCACCTTCACACTCATAAAGTAGTACAAAGTAATAAAGAGTATAGGCTATTTTGTATTTCATGATAATATGACCCATGTTGCCTGTTTGTGGAAAGTGTATTCAATTCCACGACGTTTGATACCTTGTTTATATTATTCGCGTTGATAAGAAAATCTTGTTCTCTTAGTTGCATGGGTTGCTAAGACACCTTATCCTTATCAGATACTCGACAGCGATGCAACGATCGCCTGTAAGTAAACATTCTGGCGTCCCCTATGGAACTCTGGTGCTTTTGCGCACGAATTGAACACCTTATCAATGTGCGTAATGAGCCCGTGGCGCTCTGGACAGCCCACCTGTAGCCTAAACACAGCGCACGCACCCACCTTTAAATTTTCACGGTGTTCAACACATCGTGGCTTTAATACAGGTACGAGTATTAAAAAGAGTTTGGAAAACTGGACACGTTATTCCACCTAAATGTCACGGGGGAGGTGGGTGTCAGTGTAACGGGTGTGAATCCGTGAAACTCAAGTATATAAATGGCCACCCGTGTCAACCAAGAGCTAGATTTTCGTTGGCGTAGCTGGAAGTGGTCGCGCTTGGCAAGTCAGAGGTGTTGTGTTCGAGCCCAGCGAGGGGAAAACATCGGCCCGTAGACCTTGTGACGGAGCGAGGCCACGTCTGTTACATACCTGTCACATCAGCAATAGAAGAGCACATTGAGTTGGATGTGTTCGGAAGAGTGAAAGCTCTATAACTTGTGAATGCTGTAAACTACTAAAGCATATTAGTCTACTGCTGAGGAGTGCAGTAGGTCCTCCTCATGTTCTTGGACCCATTTCTCAAATAGAAGGCAAAGCCGCTGCCCCCATCTCCTCTCTTAACCTATTCCCTGAAACCTTTGGCCTGGCGTCAGGACCACCATAAGTTCAACAACACATTTTTAGACTCAGTACCTTTAGCGTCCTACATTCTTTAAGAATCACTTCCTCTCATAAAGTCCTATCTGTGTTTAATTAGAAAGTGATTATGTCTCTGACTTCTCTGAACAAATCATTATCCTTTGCCCATCGTCCAAAGCATTAATTTAGTCAAACTTGAAAGATATACTGGGTCTACTATTACATATTTTTACTTTTTGTGAACCTTGTTAATTAGGAGAGAAAACAGTACTCATGATCTCGGAGGAATGTGTGAGCACACAACCACCTCTGACCTCCTCCACAAGGTCAGCGGTCAGATCACAACTATTGCCCTTATCCCTTTCTGAACGGTTTCAGATATATTGCGGTGTCCACACCGCACAATTATCCTTTCACAACTTAGTATGATACTGCAGTGACACATTACGCTCTGGATAAGAGCGTCTGCTAAATGACTAAATGTATTACACACCAAAAACGGAACAAGGTTTCAATCAGAAACCATTGAATCTACAATTCAATGATTATTCTTTCATCTAAAATCTAGAACCCTTCCCGCTTAGTTCTCATTGTGAGTGGCCACCTATTAACACACCATTCAACCGTCTATCTGATACGAGTTTTGTGTTTTTTAGTATCCGTTGCATAATTGTGTTCTGGAAGTTGATGTGATCATTCGGAGGACATGTGAACCCAGCCTCAACCCAGTCACACCTCTTGTTCTCCCCGGTCCGGCTTGTCCTGCCTCTGGCTTCCTCTAGGGGTAACTGAGGGCACTCTCTCCACTAGAACACAGCCATAAGGGATGTGAAGTAGGCTTTTTTTTTTTGCCCTGGCCAGAGACACACTTTGTAATCAAGGATGTTAAAATGTTATCAGGTGGGAGAGGTTTGCCAACATTCCTCTCAAATCTTTTCGATTTCATGCAAAGCCAGAAACTGTTCCTGCCCTGATTGATTTATTTTGTGATAACAAAATAGACAAATTAACTTTCTAATGACCTGAACACTCAACAACGAGGTGAACCAATGGTCTTTTTGCAACCTGCTCATCTGTTTTGACTTTCTTTTTTTTGTTGTACATGTGTCATGTGCCACAACTGGTCTGTTTTGTCACCTGACCAGAACGCGCAACAAAAATACGAGGATTCGTAACACAGAACACAGAAGCAATGGCATGTCTTTAAACGTACCTGGCCAATGAACAAAACAAAGCTATGCTAAAAGGTTCGGAGTGCTTATGTGATACGTCCCCCTTCTCTCCTCTCTTCGCTCACTCATCTAACCTATCAGCTTTACGTCAAATGACTAACAGCTGTCTGGACACCACGCACACGATCCACTCTGCCCCTGTGTGGGTTTCTGATCAGAGATAACCCACCTCATACACAGATATGCAGACATATTAAGTACATTCATCCCACTGGCTGTGCTTTGACTCTCTTTTCTTCGACCTCTTTCTTGCCATTAACTCTGTCCTTCTGTCATTCATTTATTTTGTGTATGATCGTGATGGAGATCCCCCCCCCCTAGGTCCCCCTCCAACCCCAGTGGCTTGTTGCTGTGTCTTTGCTGGCTGTTCCCACTGCTCCCTGGACATCTATCCATCATCTCCCCTAAGCCTGCGTTCATCCTCTGCTTTGGTCCATGTACTATTCCGACCATTTGTAGTGCACGTTTTCTCTCTCTCTCTCTCTCTCTCTCTCTCTCTCTCTCTCTCTCTCTCTCTCTCTCTCTCTCTCTCTCTCTCTCTCTCTCTCTCTCTCTCTCTCTCTCTCTCTCTCTCTCTCTCTCTCTCTCTCTCTCTCTCTCTCTCTCTCTCTCTCTCTCAGTCATTTAGCTGTTACTAAATGTAATCATGTTTTATTCGCCAGAGAAGAATATGTTTCAGTGCTGCGATTACTCTGAATATGGATTCTGACATGAGTCAAGCCATCCAGACCGAAAATGTCTGATTGAGTAGTAAGTCCAGAGATGGGGTGTATGCCCAGAATGGAAATAGCTTTTGAGAGTTTCCGTTTTTAGCATGATGTTTCAAATACTTACCGTCAAACAAACTTCACTACAAGTTAGCTTTACCCTTTCTCTAGCCTTCTCTTACAAAACCATGCTCATCTTGTTAAACACAAAGCTGTCCTTTATTTACAAAGCCTTATTCAGACTCAATAAACTTTGAGGCATCTGTATTATGATGACAGAATGAAAAATGAGCGTGTGTCTCTGATTGCAAAATTGCAGGTTTTTGGTTGCAGAGTTCACACCATCTTGCCAATAACAAAATGTGTTCTTCACTCCAGGGACCAGGATTCAGAGAATGCAAAAACATTCCCCACCAAAATGAAAATAATGTTGAAAAGAAAGGATGGACTGAGGTCGAAAGGTCGTATTTACATATCCTCGCTTGTGCCTCGGAAGGTGGACTACAGCAGTCCAGGATCGTTGCGCCACCCATCTTCTATGGGAAGGTTCTAGATTGGGATGGGAGGTTGTACTTGACCTCCTCCCCTTGCAGCACATGTGTGTGTCTGACGTGTACGTGTGCATATAAGTATAAAGTATGTGTGTGTATTGTGTGTGTCTGTGACAGGTGTGTGTGTATGTACTCTATGTGTCTGATCGAACGTGTGTATACTGAATGTGTGCGCTAATTCCTTCACACTGACAGATGTTTAGTGGATATTAACATTTTTAGGGCTGTTGATCTGCTTCTAGCTGGATCACCTGAGAGTACAAGGCAATGTGATCTGCACTTCCCTCTCACTTCACCAAGAAATAGGCTCTGTTACCCTTGGCAGTGCACTTCACCACTAAACTGTTTCAACAGCATATAATATTTTAATACTCTTTATATTGCAAGCTGTCAATGCTGTTATGAAGTTAAAAAAATAATAATGTAGTAGGCCATAATCATGCTTATAAAAATGGCCGTAAGAAATGCATAACCTTTTGTTTGGCACATGCTACCTTTACTTACATGGGTTTTATGACGAACTGTAGATAAGCCGAAACCAGAAATTCTAGACATCAGACAGTATTAGTATGAATGCAGGAAATGTTTAACTAAATTGTCATCAGTAAATGATTCCAAAACCACAAATTACACATTCCTTCTCAGTAAAGAAAGAAAAAAGAGAATCCATCCTCAAATCCCCTTCAGCTGTGTAGAATACACGTGTTTGTTATCAGGGACAGAGACAGGGGTATGGAGAGAAACAGAGATTAGGAGGGTGGAGGTGTGTTGGAGTGTGGCAGTGGCGGGTGGGGTCGACCATGTTGTATTTCAAGTGCACCCAGGAGTCCTCCCAGAAAAACACGGCATGCAAGCCTCAATCTGAAGCCTGTCAGAGAAGCCATGTTGGAGGGTCGCAGACAACTTCAGTCCCCTCCCTCTGGATCCTCCAGCCCTCAGCCACAAAAGAATTCACTCTGCCACTGTGCAGGTCAACATCCAAAACACACCACATGCTTGTATAAAGTTGCCTGTGGAGAAACATGCACACAGAAAAAACAATCACTTTCAATATAATCACACCATACTGTTCCATTTGCCACACATTATATTACATTACATTTATGCATTTAGCAGACGCTTTTATCCAAAGCGACTTCCAAGAGAGAGCTTTACAAAAGTGCATAGGTCACTGAACATAACAACGAGATAGCCCCACACCAAGGAGGTTCCCAAAAGAGGGGGGAAATCCCCAGAGTTTATGACTTACTGTCCAAACAATAAAACATACCCACAATTCTTTCTCAGAACTGAGGATGCTGAGAACATTTGTTGCAAGCTAAGGCGGCTAATCAACTTCTGCATCTGCTACATGGAAGCCATTATCATTTCTCCTGTAGTGTCTCAGCTCACATTTGACCAATGGTTTGGCTGGCTGTAATTGGAATTAGTGTGCTTTATAATTATTGCGGTAACCTTTGGTAAAGTGAGTTGTGTTCGAGAGGCCACCAGAAATGTGGCATCTTTGCTTGTTTGCAGAAGGGTGGCTACGCTACCATGTGGTCCGCAGCCTGTCTAAGGCATGATGAACACTCTGATGATTCAGTGAACAGTTAATTCATTGTTACTTGCCACTCCCCACATACATGCACAAATACCAATCTTCACCCTGTAAGCTCCCATACACAACTCATGTAAAACCTCAAAATATGAACATAGACACACACACACAAACACACACAAACACACACAAACACACATAACCCCCCACCCATACAATACCAAAAATAATCTTGAGTTGAAAAAGTTAAAAGGCCATTAAAGTTCACCAAAAAACTTTTTAGGATACATATGTAAGTTATCCATTTATCAAGCTTACACGTTCGATAGGCTCCAAGCCCCTTCAGTAGGCTCAGATTTACCGTCTGCTTTTCTTTGAGACGAAATCCAAGTCCACCTCCTGTTGCTTGCTTTTATTTGGCTTCTAGGGAGAGATGGGACTCCGGTTAAGATGACACTCACCCTGAAAGATAATTATTTCCAGACAAAATACTTTGTTGCATGCTCAGAAGTACCACAGACATAGCATAGATTTGATATACACCCCATCCCCAGCTCTCTCTCCCATTAATATTAACTATAGTTAAATCATTTTGAATCAGTGGTACTCAGCCTAATGCCTGAGAGGCATGCAGAGAGTGTTCGACTGTATTAGCATGATAGCTGTTTCTCATTAGACGACAGAGGTGGAGGGAAGTCTCACCAATATACAAAATGACTGTCATCAAAACCAAAAGTGACTTGAAAGCAGGGCCGGATGGAGCCTGCTTTGACTGGGGGTGCAGTGAAAATTTCTGGGGGGTATCATGATTATGGAAAGGGATCGTATATTTTTTTATATTGATACAATTTTTAAGACTGCTTAACGATCCGAGTGTTAATCATACGCGGAGCCAGGCGTTGTAAACATTCGGGGCTTAGCCCAAACCTTTTTTGGCATTCATTTGAGCGCAAGATAGTTTTTTGAAATTACAAAAAAAAAACATTGCCGTTTTCCAATTGGTAAAACCTTGTCTAGTGAAGGTGATGTCTTTATAATTTCTGGCTCCAAATTGTCGACAGGAGAAGCAGAAACATGCATCTAGCTTGGTTGAGTACTCTAACCAACTTCGAGAGCTTTACCAACTTGGGTTGAAAGCCCGAATGCTGAAAATGCGCATGGGATACGTTTGCAGAACCGGCTGCATTTGAGTGCTGTCCAAACCATGCTCGCCAGGGCGCTTAGAACAGCACCCGGGCCATTTTCAGCCCAACCAATGTCACATACCCTATTCGGAGACCTTAAGGAACAGTGTGAAATACCCTATAAAATCAGTAAATGACCCCTTTAATGTTGTGAAACGTTGACAGCATATGTAAGATTATTTTATAGGAATGTCCCTGATTAAAATAAAGAGTAATTGGTGCAATCACATGACTCTCTGAATTGTTAGCACTCCCTTTTCTTCTTTTCTTCCAACCAAAACGATCAATTTCCTGATAATGACAGAGTTACGTGGACCAGGATAGTAGGGTCTAATGAATCTTCGTCTTATCTCCTGGTGTTGACTCTCACTCTCAAGAGTTGTGAGGCCCATTGTACCCTCAACTTGTCCCATAGTGTGGCCATCTCGCCTCCCCCATCCGGTACCTCTCACCGGCCTTGACTGCAGCAGATCATATCACACCGTACACCCCTCTCTGCCAGTTAGGCTGACTTATGGCATTCCTCTTCTCATTAAAGGGCATATTCTCCTGAGCAAGGCCCACTTCTCACTTTCACAGACCCAGTCACAACTTGGTGCATAATCATACATTTGGAATATAAGTTCATCATTATCCTTACTTATTCTATCTGAAGCAATGATTATATTTGGAATATATGTTCAGCATTGTCATTGCACATCTTGTATATCTGAGGTATTGATGTGTTTTATTCAACATAGACATAGAACATATGAAATAGCACGGCAGAGAAAGTCAGAAGGCGCTGGGGAGGGGGCGCGGCAGAAATCTGAGGGGGCATAGCCCACCCCTGCACCTCCCTGGATCCGGCCCTGCTTGAAAGACAGGAAGGGAGAAGGGGAGATATTGTGGGTCATGGCTTTTGACATGTGTTTTCCTACTAGGTCTGTGGGGGAGACACTGATGAGAGGTTGTGTGCGTGTGCATTCATACAAGTGCGTGTGTGTAATCGTTTTGTTGGTGGTCGGTTGTGTGAGGCGTGCATGTGTGTTTATTTGGCCGCATTGATGTTTACACACATGAATGTGTGTGTGTGTTTGTTCATGGTCCTCCTTGACGGATTCCCGATCTATTTCTAATGATGACAGAAAGCTGTGGGGAAATGTCTGCCTTAAGTGTAAATCCTGAAATTACAGCGTGGATAATCAAAAATCCATTAACCCTTGTGCTGCCTTCGGGTCACATGACCCAAAGGTTCATAACGAACCATCGTTGTGTTTACCCAATTTTACCCAATACAAAAACAAATAAAAATAATTTTCTTTTAACCTTCGCAATGTGGGGGGTCTGAGACAGCCCACCGGTTAAAAGAAAATGCTTCACTTTGCTTTTGTATGCGGTAAAGTTGTCGCAATACAACGGTGGGTCACAATGACTGATGGGTCAGAATGACCCGAAGATAACACAAGGGTTAAGAAATTATGTGGTTGTGTGTCTGTATGTGTATACCACAAAGATTTGACTGAGCCAATGACAACAAACAAATCTAAATTCTCCTAGCCATAATAAAAAATATTCATTAAATCTGACATTCTTTCAGATTTTACTGTTGTGTTCTTTTTATAGTCCACCCACCATTATGGATGCGGTCAGTCTTCGCTCTCCCACTCTCACACTCCTATGTCAGACAGCACTGAAAATCCAATTTCTGGCGTACTAAGACACCACCTGTTGGAGGACCACTCTCTTTTCTTAATGGTGTAGACATCAGTCCCTCCCTCCATCCTGAGTTGGGTGGAGCCAGCAGAGCTGAAGATAGAGCAGGTGATGATAGCACAGAGGATCTATTTTTCCTCAGTGAAACTTCATTTACAAAACTCTCTTTCACTTTCTCTCTCTCTTCCCCCTTCACCCCTACCCCCACACTCCCATAAAGTACATGATGTCTAGGTGGGCTACCATCGACACGTTGCTGCCAGGAGGTCTTCAGCAGAGTAGTTCGACATCAGGCCTCACGTTTGATCTGTGTGAACACCCCCACCACACAAACACACACACACACTTGGCGTATGAGTCACTGACAACACGTGTTGAGGATGGCAAGTATGGGGCTCCTGCGGCTTTAATGAAGTGACCTTAAAAGTGTAGAGATGCATCTTCACCTGGTTTGATCCAAACAAATACATACTGTATGAGTAATGGAAATTTAACAAGACATTCCCGGGGATAACACGCAAACCTCCCTTAAGAGAGTAAAAGGTCATACATCGTTCAGCGAAGGATAACAATAGATTTTGAGAAGATAAAACTTGCATCAATCTATGAGAACACAATACATTTTTAATACCTTAAATTAAAAGAAATACCAGGCAATTGACATCTCGCTCCAAACATTTGAGGTTTCATGCAAAAAAGGTATAAATCTCATTCACATGGCTCTGTATTCAATAATCTTGATTTCCATCGATTTCTCTTGATCATGGGAACAATTATTCCAGGCCTGTTTATGATTAGATCTTCAAGATGTGTGTTCGTGATCAGAACATTCTTACAAAACAATGTGTGCTTATGTCAAGGTCACCACCACATCAAGCATAGCATCAGCTGTCAGCAACCTTGCTGTTTAGGTGATGTTGGCGGTGGCCATTTTGTGTATCTTTGCCCTGTTCGTGTCTGCTGATTGTTAGGACCTCTTTATAGCGATGCCCACATCTGCGTGTAAGATGGAGGCAGTGATGGTGTTGAGTACTGGATGCAAGGCAGAAGGAGAGGTGTGGTTGTGGGGTGAAAGCAGAGGTGTGGTTGTGGGGTGAAAGGAGAGGTGTGGTTGTGGGGTGAAAGGAGAGGTGTGGTTGTGGGGTGAAAGGAGAGGTGTGGTTGTGGGGTGAAAGGAGAGGTGTGGTTGTGGGGTGAAAGGAGAGGTGTGGTTGTGGGGTGAAAGCAGAGGTGTGGTTGTGGGGTGTAAGGAGAGGTGTGGTTGTGGGGTGAAAGGAGAGGTGTGGTTGTGGGGTGAAAGGAGAGGTGTGGTTGTGGGGTGAAAGGAGAGGTGTGGTTGTGGGGTGTAAGGAGAGGTGTGGTTGTGGGGTGAAAGGAGAGGTGTGGTTGTGGGGTGTAAGGAGAGGTGTGGTTGTGGTGTGAAAGCAGAGGTGTGGTTGTGGTGTGAAAGCAGAGGTGTGGTTGTGGGGTGTAAGGAGAGGTGTGGTTGTGGTGTGAAAGCAGAGGTGTGGTTGTGGTGTGAAAGCAGAGGTGTGGTTGTGGGGTGAAAGGAGAGGTGTGGTTGTGGGGTGTAAGGAGAGGTGTGGTTGTGGGGTTGGCTGAGTAGTTCTTCAAGGAATCAGACAACAGATCAAGGTTGTTTTGTTTTTAGGCGTCTGGCTGACATTGTCTCCCGCTTTAAAATTTCCGTGAGTCGCTGGGATATGTTTTTATTTATTTTGGAGAGTTTCAAAAGCTAACTTGACAGAGAGACGGCAGGGGATTTGTGTTACATATTAGATACACGGGGACATTTCCTTTAGGGTGGATGAAAAGAACAGCAGGTAGGGAATTAGTCTCAACATGGTGCAATAACCATTACCTCCAGTCACAGGACCCTGACTGAGGACCTGAAGACATGGTGTTGAGCATCCTAGACAGGCAAGCTTTCTTTGAGGGTAAAGGATTCATGTTTGGGAAGTTTATATTTCCTGATTTACACACACTTTGAGTACAAGCTAAGTTTGCTACACTTGCTGTGGGAAAGCAAAAAAATCAAGAACAGAGTATGGGAGTGAAAAAGAACTCTAAAATAAGCATGACAATAAGAAAAGCATTCCTCTGACCACTTGGCCCAGATGTTTCACAGAGATCAGTCACTGAAGAATGTTCAAGTCGACAGTGTCCTCCTCAACAGATCATTATGTGCAGCTGTAAAATAAGTACATTTTGCTTTAAAAACGGAGCTGAAGTACTACAACAGTCAATGTATTTATTTATTTGATCCGTTACTGTTTTTCTGTGAATTTCCTGTGAAATAAATGTATTTATGTTGGAAAATGGTATGGAGAATACAGTATTAATTGTGACACAGGCCACATTATTTTGCATATTATCGCCTATGGATTTAGAATGGGATGTTGTAAAAGCTCCTGTAGGTGGAAGGTGTACCTGTCCCAATACTTGTCTCTATATAGCGTATGTATATATAGAGAGAACTCTAACACTACAGTTGTGGTTGAGAGTGCTGCTTTACATCCGAGGGTTTCATACAGCACACGCTGTACTGTAATACAAGCCCAATCAGATGAATTTCAGAATGTCAAGCCTTAAAGACTCTATACAATGCATCTCATGTCAGGGTGATCTGTTTCATGAGAACTGGCCATCTACAATGTCCATGATACTGACAAACAAAATAGGATACAAATGGCACTATATGTGAACTGTGAGTACAACAGGTGAACATCTGTGATATAGTGTGCATGACAACCATAAGGGAAATGAGTGCCGCTTTACAAACACACATAACTAATCATGGCCTTGTCATTCACAGTACAGTGATAGTACAGTCATAGTACTCATCCTTACCCCCACCTCCACCCTCACCCTTACCCCCACCTCCACCCTCATCCTTACCCCCACCTCCACCCACCTCCACCTCCACCCTCACCCTTACCCCCACCTCCACCCTCATCCTTACCCCCACCTCCACCCTCATCCTTACCCCCACCTCCACCCTCACCCTTACCTCCACCCTCATCCTTACCCCTACCTCCACCCTCAAGCTCAGTCTCATCCTTGCCCCTACCTCCTACATTAGCCTCCCTTCTCACACCTCTCTTTAATCTGACACCATCTCCCCCCGCAATCCTAAAGGGCACAACCACACAGTCCTGAGAGAGGGGCATAATGGGCAGGTAGTGATGTCATTGACAGATGTGCTGACAGTACCATTAGCGTTTTCCCAGTGAGAGGCTGGGCTCTGACAGTGAGACAGGTCTGGTTCCCATGGCCCAGGGAGGCAGAGCTCCGTCCTCTAATGAAGATCCCACCCAGCGGCTCCATTTCCGGCAGAGCCCGGCCAGGGGACAACCAAGCATCCTAGTCTTGAGGCTGAGTGGATGCAGGTGTGTTAATAATGTTCTAGGTCTTTCCACGGTGATGTTCCATTCTGAGTAAGAGTGGGTGGTCATGTTATACCTCCCTCCCCGGGTCCAGCCTGGTGTCTGACATGACGCATCCATTTCTGACTGGTCATTATAAGAAAAGACATTGTGTTGTTTGACCATGGAGGACACGTGGACTCCAACACCAACCCGACTCACTCTAGGAACGGGTCCTGGGATCCTTGGAAAAGACCCAGGGGAGGGAGAGATGCCAAAGAAGAGAAAAAGAAAAAGGAGGTTGAGTGCAAGAGACGAAGGCAGAAAACAAGATAGAGAGAATGGAGATTAGTGTGTTGGAGTGTGAGGGAGGGGAGGTTGCTCCAGGGTGAGTTTCACAGGGCATTCCCAGGCCAAAGGTGTTCTGTAGACAGAGTTGCATTTATTTGTAAAAAGTTCGGCCAATTCTGTTGCCGGAGTCAGTCCAAAGTTCCTTGCTTTGGAGATGAGAGGACAGGGAGTGGGAATGGGGGTATCAGAACAAAAGTAATCAGAGAATGAAAAAAAAATTAATTATGACAAAAACAAGAGGGAGCATTCTTTCCAGTCTCCAGAGCTGATAACAAACTCTGACACGTTTTATTAGTTGGACAGAGAAACGTTTCAGTTGGATGACTCTACAATGGGAGTGTTTGATTCTGAAGATCCCACACACACACACGCGCATGCACACCCACCCACGCACACACACACGCACACCCAGCTGTTACCGCATCATTAGTTTTTTCCATCCTTATTTGAACTGCTTTGTCAACACCATTTTACTCTACCTTACTCTGTCAGTTTTCCATCATCTTGATGGAAAGAGGACACAGCTCCTTCCGAATCGACAAAGACAAACTCAGGTTGAAAATAATTCATGATGAAGTTTAACTGAATGAGGCCTCAACAGTGGAACTATGTGGTTGTTGAAGACCAGTTCCGCTGTACTCGAAACTAATAACTGCAATAGGAAAATCTAAAGTTTCAAAAATAGATTGACAGATCTGCTGAATGATATTTGCTTGTTAGTCGCTCACATCTCTCCCTGTCTGAACACCATGTCCAACACGGCCAGTCTTCTCCGCTACTTACACCAATTGAGGATTGTGTCTGAAACGCACGACACTCCTAGCGTTCAAATTAACGATGGAATCCTATCGGTTTAAATGACATGCCTGTCTGTGGATGTCGTGACCTCCTGTGGTCCAATAGGAGAGAGAGTTAGGAAGAAGGAGAAGAGAGAGAAGAGAGAGGTGGAAGGGCTGAAGAAAGCCTTATTGCTGTACCCTTATCGATATAGAATACATCTGGGCTGAGTCATCAACATATTAAGAAGAGCTTTTAGCCTTATCAATCTTTCATTCTGTACTCATTAGAATTCATGTCACACAATCTAACTATGTACCATTACTGAACCAATGAGTCATAGCAATCACACGAGACCAGTTAACTCCTTGACCAACGTGAATGCAAGCTTTACTGAGTGCAAGCTTTACTTAGCCTACAGTCTAAGAGGACTAACCCCAAATCACCCCAGGGTCAGTTTCTAGTTCCAAACACTTTGAGTGCACTTGATTTGCTTGACAGTTAAACCAATGGCTCAGCCCCGTACGTTCTGTCTATGTGATCAATCCAATGCACCTAAATAACCTTTGAATTATTTAATGTAATGAATCCGTGTGAATGACCTCGGTCTTCGCAGACTGTGATGGGGAACACAAGGAGCAACCCTAACTGACTGCCCAGCGGTTGACTCTGTGGGTCACAACACAACACAGTGTCATCTGATTCGGTCAGAGACGTGAAGGAGATGGAAATCCAAAGTCCATTTGAACCCAGTGGTATGACTTGGCCCTAATGAGTGTTAAAAATATGCCGTTTTTCTAAACTGCACGCCTATGCATGAAAAATAAGTGTTTGAATGAAATTAAGGACAGCTTTGTCTGATTTAGTGTGCTAGACTGATTATTTATTATTCAAGTCATCCACTATGAAGATGGCCTTGTCAATTCAGCTTTACTTTGAGTTTTTCCTTTCAATGGGATGCTGGTCTTCATCAAGTCGATGTCAGGAAAATTTAAGACTCTACTTGCTGAGATGCTGTAGTAAAATACATGTAGTTTTAGTAAGTTATAAACATAAGCCTTGTGTCCTTTGGACTTTGAAGTTTTACCAAATGAGTTGTTGGTAACCCTGTTTTCACCATAGGTATTGCTATTTGGTTACATGGTAGTTAATGTAATCTTAATGTAAAGTGTTGCTGGAGTTTATAGAATGAAGAGTGTTGGTCCTTTGTCTTCCGCACAGCGAACTGTCATGCACATCTGTCTGGATCTATGACTCACTCCTCTGCATCACCTCCTCCCTCATTGGCCGGTGAGTCAGCTCACCACATGACACTGGTCCTCAACGGCCAACAGAGCTGTGGACAATCTATCACCTGATTGGTCGATCTCATTAGTCCAGGACCTTCTATAAAAGGCAATGGATCTGAGACGTATGAATCTCTGTTTCCTCCTTGGCTTCATGTGTCAAAGACAAACGATACTGGAGAGTTTGTATGTCTGTGTATGCATCTGTCCATCTTCCGATAGAAAGCAGATGTAATAATGGTGGAGGGGTTAGTGCTGGTGTAACAAGCCTGCCGCAGTTGGCAGCCTAGACGGTTCCACATCAACACATGTTTCCAATGCTCCGACAATGCGAGTAATAACTCAAGTCAATAAATATGTGCTTTTCGGGGTTGTCTGCTGACAATGAAATCACACAACAATCCGAGGGTTAAAAATACCCCCCTTTTTAACCCTCGGATTACAATGCCAGCCTGCTTTACAGCCATTTATGAGACGGCAATAAGCAAACAAGGAGGATGGGGAGATTTCACACGTTTTTGAAACAATGGAAGGTATGGGAGGAGCTGAGGGTTGGAAGCCATTTTGAAGACTCATGGTGGATCTGCCATCATTCATTCCTGAGGTCAAAAAATACAATGGATTAAAATAAGCACGGAAATAAATTCACACCAGCCAAATGCACCTCCCTCCCACAGCGATGTGTGTGCATGACTCCCCTTTTGCAACGTAAAGACAACATGAGACCCCCTACTGGAAGGGCTAATTTTAAACTTGTAAACAAATTCCTTCCCTGTTTTTTCATGGTCCTATCTCATTGTATTTTCTGCTTACCCACAAGTCTCAATGGGTCGACGCATGATTCGCACGGCAGACGGCGTGACGTTTGTTCACAGCACGGCTCCCCGTCGAGCCTTGGGCCACCCACAGAGCCATCCGGATCTCTGTCCCCCTACAGGCCATTAAGAGTAATGCTCGTTGTCTGCCTGTCTGAGTGCTTGTTTTCATCTCAGTGTCACAGGTTGATGATAAGTGTGCCCAGGAGACTGTGTCATGACTCTTGACTGGGGTCGTCACAGGGGTCACTGCTGCTCTGTTGGCAGTGCAGAAAGTGCTGATCACACCAAAAAAAGGGTCCGAAGAAATGCAGCTGCATTTTTCTTACCGTGCACCAGGCACTGTGAATTCCCTGGCCATGTTGTGATGGAAACGGAACACATTTGTAAAGATGTTGTCATTTTTGTTATGTATTTTGTATTAAGTATGGTTCACTTTCTCTTTGCACAGTTCCATGCTCAGCTGCATAACCTTGGTTCTCTGGAAATCCATGTGAGTGAGCATGTCCAGAACGCTGAAGATTGAGTCGAGGCAAACTTCCCCTCCCCAGAGAAAAAGTGTTGTGCCAAAAAACAACAAAGAAATCAGCTTCTAACCTTTTGACACCAAACGATGAGTCATTGAAAACTCACAAGGACGATTCTCCTCTTCCTGGTGCTCCGATCTCCTGGACGCAGAGCAAACTCATGACTCCAGAGGAAAGGTAAAGCCCGGTATCCTCCTCCCCTGGGCAAACTGCTTTACAGAAACTCCTCCGTTCCTCCATCCTTTTTGCGTCAACAGGCCTGTTTGCCCAGGTTTCCTTCTGAGACTGAGCAGTGTAGCTCTCCCTGCAGACCTGGGGGCCCCAGGCCCCCCTCAGTTCACGGCCCGGAGGGTAATTTCCCAAAACATGAAAACGGCAAACAGACATGATCCAAAATACCTCCAGGAGACGCCAACAGTGTTTACTCCTCGGAGAGACTAGGGGTGGGAGAAGTGGGAGGAGGGGGTGGGGAGCCCAGAGGGGGCTCCGTCTGCCGACCGTCTGCCAACCCAAGTCAAACAAGAACATTCTGGAACATCTTCTTTGTGAATGAAAACAAGATGGAACCTTCCGAATTTTGTAATGGTCGAGAATTGTTTCCTCCCATGAGTCAGATAGAGGAGAGGCCTTGTTCAGGTGATCTTGTACCTTACCTGTTATTGTGTTTGTGCGTGTGTGTGTTTGTGTGTGTGCATAATTGTGCGTGTTTCTTACTGCATTTCAAGACACAGTTGCTCCTCTCTGCAAAACAATGATGATCACAAATGACTCAGATGAGTCAGATATCATTTACGTATCGATCCGACTGATGTAACTTTATAGGCCCTCCTTTTCACTTGTGAAAAGACGTTTTGCGTAATATCTTCACGTTTCAGGAAGACAGCCATCAGTAAATACGTCATACCTAATGTGATGCTTGATCAATGTGATCAGCCTCTTACTGTGAATTTCTTACGTTAGATGAGTCATGAAAACTAACCATAGTCAAAATCGGAACACCAACCTCATCTACAACAACAATGTAATGAACTATCGGGTTCAGACAGGCCACAGAGAGACACACTGTCTCTTAAAGAAGCGTGACGCTGTTTAGTCATTTAGCAGACACTCTTATCCAGAGCGACTTACACTAAGTACAGGGACATTCTCCCTGAGGCAAGCAGGGTGAAGTGCCTTGCCCAAGGACACAATGTCATTTTGCACGGCCGGGAATTGCACCAACAACCTTCTGATTAATAGCCCGACTCCCTAACCGCTCAGCCATCTGACTCCTGTTCCAGCTGTGGTTTCTATTTGTAATATTCCCATACTTATTTCACAAACCACCCAGAGGTTAAGACCTTGCAATACAGTAACAGTCCTTACTGCGCACACATACACTCCTTGTAGTGAACCTATGCTTTCATCTTAATCAAATATTGATTGAGAACATGGCAGTTTTCTCAGTTGTACTTGTGTTTTATCCCCAGAGGAGCTGGCATGGCACTGTAGTTCATCTCCACATGCAGGTCAGATGAGGTAAGCATGGGTCCACACCATGGATGATGTGGATGGATGGTGTGGTTGAGTTTTTGGACAGTCGGCAGGATCGATTCCACTTTTTTTGTACAGATGTATTCAATTGTGTGTCCAAAAAGGATGAATCTGTCAACTGTGGATGTTACATTTCCAGTTGTGAACCAATTTAGCTTGAAAGCCAGACAAGGAGATGGTTTGCTTTTATGGAGATCAAACTCTGAGACCTATAGACTAGTCTCCCTATATTATATTCTTGATAACCTGATGGTTGGGAACCATGAGAAAGTTGATCTAATCAGAGCTAGGACAAACCCCTCCCTATGTCCTCCCGTTCCCCACAGGCTGTGTAGAAAGTGACTCATGTTTAAAAGATGGGGTGAGAACAATCTTGATGAAAGGATAAGTAAAAGTTTAATATGGGGGAGCTGTAGGGGATGCCAAAAGGAAACATGGAAAAGAGAAAATAATGTTAAAGGTTAGGAGTTCCCAGCTCCCAATCATTACCAAAGTCTCCCACACTTTACTGTTACGTAAGGTTACATTAACTACATAACTATATAAGTACATAGCATTACCTATAGTAACATATGTACCGCTACATACGAACTGCTGTAGTTACACTTCATTATGAATTAATTGTACAAAGTTATAACAAGTGAAACTTGGTATTGGGGAGGTGGGACTTTCCAATGGATGTTAACATTGATCTTGTTGTGGTAGCACAACCTTCAACTGCTCCTGAACAACCTCCAATTACATCCTTATGTACTCCCCTATAGTGTGGCTTCTTTCACTTCAACGTTTTGTAATAACGTGCAATTTAAACTTTTTAATAGGCATTGCAATAGCTACTTACCCAAAAGTATGTACGAAATGGCTACTGTTATTGTTAGGATAACCAAATAAATTACAACTCATTAAAAACATTTCTCATATTGAATGCCAAAAAAGCTTTTCAGTATTTTTTAGGTACAGGATCTGATAAGGTGAAAGACGCCATCTTGAGGGGAAACACAGAGCTAATTCTCAGGGATATTTGTTTTTCAGCCTATGCATTTTTCATCAGATGTTTTAATACATTATTCATTCCTCTCATAACATTCACCGTTTACACTACTTCCTGAGGTAAAACGTTTACTTTTTCCTCGCTTCTTTTTTTGAAACCCCTCCATAAATAAACCATTAAGCGTTTAATTCAGCTTGTACTCATGATGGAATCAATGTTTTTTATAGCTCCTCTGATGCTAAATGCTAGCCAGTGACAGACAGGAGGAATGTGTTTTACGCAGGATGTTGCTAACTCTTGTTTCTTCCTAAGACCAACAGTTTAGCTAGTTAGTTACATCATTTAAACATGCGGCCATTACTGATGGTCCTCACTGGCCTACTTCTGTTTACAACTGCGAAAGACAGCCATTCATTCTTCTTACTAAATCCCCAACAGCTGCCCATTGCTGTAAGAGATTAAGAGAGAGCTACAAAACAGTTTTACCCGGTGTTGGCCACATTCACTCAGTCTGTCTCATTCAATGCAGTCTGTCACTCAATATTTACTCACAGTATTTATTGACAAGCTTGACATTATTTTCATCAAATCTGGATTTCATCTTGATCCATATCACTTGTGGGTCAAGGTGCAAGGTGTTTTTACAATTTGAAAAGTTGTCATATGGACGGCCATAGGCACATGAACTGACCATCCACCTGGAGTCATTTGTCTGAAACACACACAAACACACACACACACCTGTCCGCTCAATTCAGAGCTGAGCCTTTGCAGGAAGCACCAACCTCAGTGCCTCTCAGTTCAAATCCTCCACTCTTAAGACTCCTCTCTCCCCCACACCACAGATAAACACAGAGACTCTGCCAGGAGCTCGGTGGTACCTCACAGTCACACGAGTGAGGAAAATGAGGACATCTGGGGATACCAACTAATTAAAAGCACACGGTAAATATACAGGAGGTCCACTTTGTTTTCAAACTCTGGTCATGCCATGGAAGTATGAAAATCATACACAGCACATTGCTCTAAATATGGAAGTAATACCACATCCTCTTTCAAGTTACAACACTTCGTTGGCTTGTCTCCTTGTCGGTATAATGATCAGTGTGTTGGTGATCCAGACCTTTCAAGTGCAAATGGGAACACTTACAATATTGTTCTTTGATCTTAATTGTGTTTGTGGTGAATTCCTCCAACGCATGCGGAGGGGGACAGTTTGCAAGAATTTACGTCTTCATTAAGTCACGCCTTTAGTAATGAATCACGGTGAAAGAGCTGAAGTGGACAGGGACAAACGGAGCATCATGTGACTCAGCCGGTAAAGGTTAAGACGTAGGCCCTCGGTGGTTTGATCTCAGGAGAGCTCCCTCTCTCTCCACCCTCGCCTCTCCTCCGTCTCTCTCTTCAGTTGGAGAGCGGGGGCCGTGTGTGTGTGTGCTGTGTGTGTGTGTGTGTGAGCACATGAACAGTTTTATGATTGTAAGATTTACAGCTCTGGAAGAAATTGAGAGACCAACGTACCTTTTTCTTTTATTTTTAACCCTTGTGTTATCTTCGGGTCATTTTGACCCATCGGTCATTGTGACCCACCGTCGTATTGCGACAACTTTACCGCATACAAAAACAAAGTGAAGCATTTTCTTTTAACCGTCGGGCTGTCTCAGACCCCCCACATTGCGAAGGTTAAAAGAAAATGCTTTTTATTTGTTTTTGTATTGGGTAAAATTGTCGCAACACAACGATGGTTCGTTGTGAACCTTTGGGTCATTTGACCCGAAGGCAGCACAAGGGTTAAGTTGAGAAGAACAATTTTGAGTAAGGGACAGTTTATTTTACCCTTCTGTTCCTCACTCAGAATTGTCCTTCTCAACTTTTTTTTTATGAAAGAAAAAGGTGAGGTGGTCTCTCGATTTTTTCCAGAGCTGTATGTGTGTGCACATGATTCAGTGCCGAAGCAAGCATTTAAACCTGTGTTCCCAAATTAATGGGCTGATGTCTCAGATGCTGATGCCAAACTTCAAAGTAGGAGGAGCCTCTGTGTCAAATGTGAGTGTGTGAACAAGACCCAACAAGCAAATGAGAGAAAGGGAGACATAGTTAGGGTGTGTGTGTGCCATTAACTCAAAGATATTACAGAAGGGTGTACTGTTCATCCAGCTCTGCATTGATCTACTGTATACAATGAAGGAGCAGATGTTGCAGCCTAGAGTCGAATCATACAATCACTGAAAGCACAGAAAAGGTCTTAAATTGCCGTTTATATTTATCTCTGTGGACGAGGATGATAATCCATGCATATCCGACATACAATCTAATGATGAACCTATTGTGACAGGGAGACGCTCAGAAGAGGCCGGTAAGCCCCACTGGAGCCGTCGGCCAGGTGGCCTGGCTCGTCTGCTGACTATGGTGTCGTGTGGTGGGCGTAAGCGAGCACCTGATTCCTATGCAGCCTAATTCTGGCGGCGTCTCCTAACCCTGAACACCGATTGGTCCAAGCCCCGGGGGGGGGGGGGGGGGGGGGGCGATTGGAGAAGGAGCTGGGAGAGCTCGGGGTGGTGTGTACCAGGGGTGCTGTCCATGGTGCTGCTGATGGATGGCAGGTCTCTTCCTGCTGCAGAGCCCAGGGGCACTGTCCCTGGTGCTGACCTGGAGGGACTGAGGTTGTGCTGGAAAGTTCCACAGACTGGGTGCTGAGTCCCTGGCTGGCCCTGCCTGGCACATTGGATAGGTTAAACTTACTCCACAGTGTAAATAATGCCTGTCTACCGTTAAAATGCTATCTTTTAGGCTGCATAGTTAGCTACGGTGGTGTTTATAGGAAAATGTAAACTGGAAGTCCCAAGATAGAGCCGGGGAAAGGAAACACATAAACACACTCAACACATAAACACACACACAGCCTGTTGAAGACTCAAAAGTTGATTTGTGAATCACTTTGGTGTAGTGTTCACACAGACCTCATTTGGATGCTGTTTATACAACATTAAGGCTGAGGCTGTTAGCGTTGTGGTGGGATATTTTGTTCAGCATGATGTTCCTGCTTCTGACTCAATTCCAAGCAGGAGCATTATCTGGTTGTGTTGTGTCATCATCAGAAAAAGAACACAACATTTCAGCTGCTCGTCAGCAGAGCGGTGTGTAAATGATGTGTATGAAAGTGATCGGGACCAAAAAGTGACAGGAGGGGCCTGAGTCTTTGTAATGTAAGGAAGGGCTTCTGCTTGTGTGCACAGCTCTCTGTGTTGCCTCGAACCATCCTTATGCAGACTGAACGCAGCTCATTTGTGTGTCTCTGTGCATTTGTGTGTGCGTGTGCTTGTTGGCATATCCGGTTTCCTGGGTGAGGATCCGGCTAGCCCGCGCTGTTACCAGCCCACATGGTGGTGACGGGAAGACATGACACTCGAAAACACGTGACTGGGGAGAAGGATAATGACGTCACATCGGCTGATGGGAAACTACCATCAGCTTGGCTGTGTCACATACCATAACAGGGCCAAGTGGTGTACGATCACAGCAGTGCGGTCACTCGGTGGAAGACACGGACACACCACAGGAGCCCTCTCACTCCAATGAAAAGGACGAGGATCAGTTTCAGTGCTACAGCAAGGGTAAGGCCACTTACAGGAAATTACATTATCTCTGAGTCCACAAAGTGGTAACGGATCATAAAGAAGTTGCATATGAGCAGCTATGAGTCCACAACGGCTGTCTGTCTTTCTTTCTCTCAGGTTCAATCATTTAGCCTCGGTTTAGGCTGACAATTTCTGTTTTCATTGGTTGCCAGTATTGCCCTTGCTGAATATAGAATTTTGTCTCCACTTATTCCCAAAGAACCATCTATTTTTTGAGGGTAAAGAATAGTTTAAGTTGAGTTCTTACTTGGAAATATGTAAGTAGGCTAAACAAAGACAAGTAGGCCTCCTGTAGTTTCTGCCACTTCTTCATGTCTAACCTGTTTCTAGAAAGAGTTGTGCTTGGGTCCAACTGAATGCTAGCAGGATAGCTATCCAGTCATTACAGAAACTCCACAAAAAAAGCACCAGAGACACACACCCACAAGATATCCACCACTGGTTGAATGAGTGAAGTCATTGCTTATTTTCTGTGTCAGTGTACGTAAACTGCTTTGCAGACCAGTAAACAGCATTGGATTAGATCATGTGTTTATCTCACTACTTTATATACTTAATAAATGTTTTGTGTTTATTTGGCCCTCTTCTTTCGTTGCAGGCGTGTCTCAATCAAAAACATCCGCAAGATACAGGTGCGGGGCGGGGGATCTAAAACTAAAGTTGGCAGAACTTACAGTTACTCTTTGCCATATTAACTGGGTTTACCGGGGACCCCTGCCAGAAGTTTCGGATGATGGTTTGCAGATGCTAGTCTGAAGTCTGATTCCCAACTTGGACCGTGCAGAGTTCAATCTAACGTCCTCAGTTATACCTGACTAGGTCTTGTTCTGGGAATTAAATCAAAGTAGGATTTGTCGAACAAGGGCTATAAGGTGAGAGAGACGGGGGCCTTGTGTGACTCATTCAATCACATGCTGTCTTCTGAAAGGAGACTGTAAGTATTCATACATGGAAAGAACATTGAGCGTGAATCTGAAAACATCGGCCAAACTTGTTCAAGACAACCCTCCAATCTGATGTCATGTAATCAAGGATCTGATCTGAACAAAGACTCAATAGAGATTCAGAGATACAATTGTCTGTGGGCCATAAAACACCTGCCAGACACTTTATATCCCATAAGATTCCTAGTAAGCCAATAAGTATGTCCAGATGATACCTGTAGTATATTTAACACACTTCTACGAAACTGCTTTCCTCTCTGCTTTTTGTGTAACTGTAACTCTGCATTTCAACAGGGGTCCTTCCTTTTATATCCTACCCTATAATCTATTCTTAAAACTAGGTATTGTACATGCATGGGAGCCTGTGCTGTGTGGAGCCACCTGCCTATACTGGCCACTGCGGAGGACGATGAGAGAAACTTCCAAAGGCCGCTCTTTTGGCAGCAGTGGATCACTCAGTAAGATATAGTCAAGGGGTGGAGAAATACATAAACCTTTGGCATGCAACAAACCCCACACACCAGAGACAAGGCCTTGCCAAGTTTGCCTTCCACCCCCCCCACCCTATTCCTCCCCCCCCCCCCCCCCACCTCAGATGACTTCCATAACAGGATTGCAGCCGTCCGGCCCGATCACTCACGTCTCTAGCAATCGACCCTGACAGATTCAGCACAGGTCGGCATACCAACACACACGTCGTTCGCATCTGGAGAAAGGAATAAGTGTAATAGGCATGAATAACAACACGCAGCTGGAGTCCAGCTTTTATGCCTGGTTCTCTTCATGCCGATAAAGAATGAAAAATGGGGTGAGTTGTGAAAAAGCACAAGTCGTTATTGGCTTCTTTTTAAGGAATTGGGCTTTAAAAATTTACTTTTTTTTTTCTTCCAAAGGTCATTTTTTTGTCAATGTTTTCTACCCTGTTGGATAGGAACTCTACTTTGCAGGACTGGTTGGGAGGCTCCAACTTTATATCATCGTAAATGTGTTTGTTTTTTTGGTTCCAGATCTTTTTCCTCCTTGGGCCTAGTGGAGTACACACAGGCTGAAGTGACTGGGTGAATCACGCCCTCTTGTGGACAAGAGGAGAACACTTGAAGGGTCAGTTGGCAAAGGAGACGTTTATTTTGCATTACTTACAAATGCTGTTCACTTAGGATCCAAGCAATATCTGTCACAGAAAATTGAAATGAGCATGAGCTCAACTTTTACTATTAACTTAACAATACATTAGCCTTTACCATAGTATACTGCTTTGTAAAATTCTATAATTCTATAAAACATACAGTCAATCATATTTTGGTCCTTCATACAAAGTGATCAGTATACTGGATGCCATGACACAACGGTAATACACTACAGAGAACAGTACTTAACCTGATCACCACCACCAAACCAGACAAACCAGTCCTTTGAGAGCTCCAATAAGGAGTAACAGGGGTAGGGAAAGAGTTTATGGAACAGATGGCATCCCATTTAAAAGTACCCTTTAGAATGATGGGAAACAATAGATTCAGCTCAAACACCTCATTGTGTACTGTACGTCCATATGCAAATCTGCCTCCACTTTAAGATATGAGTCAACTAGTGACACTGTGTTCTGTGTCCTGCTCACACGGGGGGCTGGACCAGACAATCCCAGACTGCTTTACCCAGGATGTGATGTCAGATCACTCTGCCTTCTTCCTGCTCTCTCTGTGGGCCTTCCTCTTCAGCTGCAGGATCTTCAGCTCAGTCATGGTAACAAAGGTTCGGTACACCCACAATGCCTGTCACACACACACACACACACACACACACACACACACACACACACACGTTAACACAGACAACGATCAAAATATAGCACACACCCATTCTCTCTTTCTCTCTCTCTCTCTCAAGCACACACATTAATATATACACATTAGCCGACAGTTTAAGCGCACAACCATAGAAGTTATGTAACCACATACCACAATTATCATCGCGTTGAATAAAAGGGGAATGGAGAAAACCAATGATATGAACATTCCTTTGGAGTCAAAGTACTGGAATTGTGAAAACAACCTGTAAATACATTGTAACGAAAACAGAAGAATTTCATGTTAGTAAAGTACAATGCTCATTATAGTCTACAGCTAGTTAGCCTTTGGAAAACATTGAAGTTGCCTTCATGGTGCATTGAAATAGTTTAAAAGCTTTTCTTGACACATTTTAATATTGTGGGTAGATAAATGCTGTCCTTACTTCCAGTTCATGGCTGCCAGCTCATTTAAGTACTCGGCGCAATACACCAGGCACACTGCAAAGAGAGGAACAATTTAATTTCCCATTAAGTGGCATTTAAAGCCAGGGCACACATTCAATATGAAAATATCATCAAACATCTTTGATCTTTGGATGTCCAGATGTTTTTTTTAGAAAACGTTAAAAGATGTGTGAGATAGTACAGCATAAGAGTTTATTGATGGTAGACATGTGGGTATCATCTAAAATGACAGAATTGACCTTTTATACACACATTTGAGTACTGTGGAAAACTGGTGAATCCAGTACAACTGTGGCAATCAAACTTCAAATACATTTTAACTTACCCAACATAAGGAAGTGAAAGATCTGGAGTCTGTAATATCTACAGGTTAGCAGTGTCAGGCAGAAAGAGAGAACATGAAACACTAGCAACCCAATAAGCCATGTTTCCGACCATTGTATCTGAGGACGGGAAATCACAATGATTATTTTCTCGGAATAAACATCTTATTAAAACACTTACTACATGTCTCCGATTACAAAATTGATCAGCACCTTTACATGGCTCACACTGTGCACGTTTATTTCGCCACACTTTTTACTTTGATCTAGCTCATTCGTCGTTAGCCAACTGTGTAACTACAAGTCACACGTAACTACACAGTCATACAAATCCAATGTAAATCAATAAAATGTAACATTCTAGAGCTATCTAGCTAACTGGAGCTACTCAACCTGTTTGCCGAAGCTATCTACTTGAAATTCTACTTAATACTGCACTGTAGTCGCGAGCTAATAACAGAATGTAGCCTACTTTAGTAATCATGAAATATCATACTTACAGACATCAGATATGTCCATATAGATGTGATTCGCATATTGCTAAATCCATCAATTGGAATTGAACTGACATTCTCTGCCTTCTGGTCAGTCATCTTGCAAAGCCCACGTTAGCCTTCTCTGGGAGACTATACGGTTTACCTTTCGTCAACAAAGCTGAACGAAATACCGGAAGCCATATCCGCCGTCGCAGGCAAAGGACGTCATCGAGTGTGCCACCACTTCGAACTTTTATTTATTTATTTACACCTTTTATACATCATCATATTCAGAAGTTTATTTGATTTAGCAGACGAATACATTTCCAACGCAACACCTTAATTCTTTGTGCCCAATCTTAACTCCTGTAAGCCTCTCTATTCAGACGTTTCTGCTTATTTCAGTCTATGGATACACAGTTGGCTAACCTGTCGGCCAGAACAAGCATTCGTTACACTTCCTCTTGCCTTTCGCCCAAGCATCAAATCACAAAGACTGTAGAGATGATCCAACACATGATTAAATATTTACAGTACAAAATAAGCATGAAGACACAAGCAGAAATATGTGTGTTGTGTTCACAAGCAGAATAAAAGACCAGTGTAATAATACAGTAGGTTCCCTGTGAGCAGGAAGCCCAGGCTCTCTTCCTTTCTGCCTCCTTTTCCTGTTTTGGTTCCCCTGGCCACCATGTTAAGTCTTTCCTCTAAATCTCTTTGTTAATAAGCTCCTGTCCTCATTCACTTAATCTGAGGTCACAGAACCTGTGGGAAACACTGGCTTCAGTTCCCTTTCGCTCTTCTGTCTCCTTTACTGAAAGAGAAAAGAGCGGTTGCTATATTTTATCTAAAAAGGCACAAGCAACGTTGGAGAAACGTACTCACATAATAGTTACTAAGATCCTATTCTAGTAAGTTAAGGTTCTTAGGGTTATGTACAATCAGTAAGTATCTTCGTCTATTCAGAATTACCCAAATGTATACAAATATTTTCAAAACCTTTCTGAAACACCACAGTAAGTACAAAAGATAAAAACTTTATACAGATATAATAATTTCATCTCATAAATACAAATTATTTTCAAACATTATGCGTTTTACAAGTCAATAAAAATATATACATTTGTAAATTACCTACGATCATAATTTGTTAGTCTCTGTAATAATACTAAAGTAAGAACATTGTATTCCTAACAGATGACAATTTAAAATCTTTGTTTAGTGCAACACCTGACTTGAAATTGTGGTTTTAGGAATCATAGGGTTAGGGTTAGAAAATATGATGATGTGGCCGACTCAGCGTTTGGCCTTGCCAGCGTGGAAGTCTGGGACGAGGTTGGCAGCTGCAGAGATGGGAGTGGAGTACCCTGCTGTAAAGCTGTGTAGGCCCAGAATCAAACACTTCCAGCTGTAGTGAAAGGCCTTGCCAACATTCTGAAAGACAAGAGCCCCACAGGAGAACAGATTCACCCAATCAATAACTATGAAGTTAATAACTCTAAACTATATTATTCACCAGTAATAAAAACATTTAACCACCACTCTGGCGTATTGTTTTGGATGGACTTTGAAGGGTAAGCACCTATGCACTCGCTTTGGATAAAAGCATCTGCTAAATGAATAAATGTAAGCAGGGAATCATATTCTTATTCAATGCTATTCAAAGTTGTTTTTGCTTTCTTCATCCAATCAAAAAGACAGAACTAGGCCAACTATGAAGAAATCCTTCTGTACCATTCTGGAACAATGGCCGAACAGCAGGGGGAAACAGCAAAATTTCCCTCTAACTAAAACAGGCAGTCTTGCTGAACATTAGGGTTCCATGGTCAGTGTTCAGGAAGGGAAGGGAAGGGAAAATGGAACAAATCCAACAGTTTGACTGGGGGAGGGGTCGTTCAAAAACAGCAAAAATAACTACCTGTACACACAGCCAACTATTCACTTTTAACCAGACCTTCTTACCTTCACCTATTTAATGAAATAATGTAGATGTCCCACTTCATTTATAATTGTTAGACAATGTTAACTATGAGCTCATACAATAATTTACCATGTTACCCAATGTTATTTCTGGTTTGATCAGATAAGCTTTCTACACACACTAACCATTTCCTTGTTAGTCACTAAATAACTTACAGTAACACCTCAGGTTTTACAACCAAGATCCAAGAATTGTCCTTCCTCAATAAAGCCCTAAATCTGTGTATTTGTAAACTTGGCTGGGGCAAGCATGCATCAACACGATATGGGAAACGTGAAAGTAGTCATGATTGATGTTCAGGCGGATAAGAAATACTTTTATGTTCAATTGGAACACTTCCATCATGTTAAGAACGTGAGGGCGGTGATAGAGATTTGCTTTGTAGCACGCAAAAACAGGAAATACCCTTTATGTACAAACTATAAAGTTGCAGTCATGGCCAGTGAGTGAATTGTAAACATATAAACAGGTTACCAATTGTAATTTGTGATTCTGGTATTCTTATCAAGTATGGAGCAAAAAAGGAGCAGACTACTGAAAAACAACAGAGCAACTGGAATACCTTTTGCTACAAGACAAGGACAACAAGGACTCTATTCGCCACACTCTCTATGGTCATAGCATTAACTTTCTCTATGTGACTTTCCAACAAAATCAGAGAGGCAGAAAGGGTCACATCACATTGAAGCTTTGTGGGATCTAGTGGGCCCAAAGCTCTTTAGCAAATCAATGGGCTTAGCCTGGCTGACTAATAGACCAGTGATGGTCTGAGCTCGGATGAGTGTCTGGGCAACCAAGTGTGAGTAAATGCTTGCCTGTGCATAGTCTAACCTGCTATTTAAAGACAACAACTACAGCCAAAAAAGAAAGAGAGAATGAGAGAGAGCCTCCATATTTAAATGATTGAGATTACAGTAAATTACCAGTAACACAGAGAACATAGATTGTTTTGCTTTGCATAGATCAGCAGTTTGACAATTATTTTCTGCAAAATGGTATCTCTGTAGCACATTAACCCTGTCACGTTCCAGTTCAATCACTTCAGTTCTTAACGTGTCATCCTATAGATCCATGTGTTCATTGAGAGGTGATTAGAAAATACACACAGGGAAAACAACAATTGACAATTTGGATTAATCCTGAAAAGGCTGTTCGTCCACCTGTAGCCCACCGTTATGAAAATGCCTTTTGATGTGTATCAATTAATACAATTTGTGATTCAACGTTGATTAATACACTTAAGTTACCATAAATTAGTAATGTTCAGGAATATTTAATTTAGTCTAATATTGTATGGTATTGCTGTCTCGTAATACCAGTATGCCAATGGTGCTAGGCTACTTACCCAAGTTATATGAAATTAGTACTGTAAGGATACTCGTTTGGGATTTCTATTGTTGAAAGTATCTGAAAATTGTATACTGATGTTAGTAATAAAATAATTAGTCGTTGTGCAAAACATTGGGTGAAGATCCATTGAAATACTTTTAGTAGTTGAGCCCAGAGGGTATTAGTATGTTTATTCCATACCTTTCTTATTTTTTTATATGTTGCTTTCTTTTTCTTCTTTGCTTCTTTGGCTTTTTCTCTTGCCTCGTCCTCTTCTACTAAGGGTTTGTATCGCTCTGGCAAAAACGAAAGATGAATCTCGCTGTGGCTCTTCGTTTTCTTACTCGCTTTCTCCAACTGCTCATGTTGCTCCTCACAGTCTACTTGCCGGTGATATACTGCTGCTTTTTCTGTTTCACCAGGGCTCATTGAATAACTATCAAATAACCTTGAAGCGATAGATTTATCCTTCATTGTTTATCGGGTATTCAGGAGGGTGTTCTTACTGCTACAGTACAGCGCTGTGTGTTGTTTCAGAAGTTGACTGAAGTTGAGTGTGAGTGAGCATGCTTTCTATTGGACTACGTGTTGACTGTCTGGGTTTAAGACTTGGCTCTGAACCCTTAAAGTCACACTCAGCACATATTTGCACTGTAAACTATAATAACACTGTCAGATGTGTAATGCATTGGAATTGTTAATAAATGAAAACATGACAGGTACTTTATTCATCCCCATAGAGAAATGTATTTAAAAGTATGAAACTGTCAAATTTCAATTCATGACAATAGATATTTAGCAATATTACTGGGCTATTGTCGCTAACAGTAGAGGACTGTCTTAGTATAAAGTTACTCTGAGCATACTAGTGGGCTGCTAAACTGTTTTAAATGTGAGTGAAAGTTAGTGAGACAAAATGTAGTGAACTTTATTTAAAAAGATGACTTTTCATGACCCTCCTCACAATCTCTGGTCTTACCTTTAAAAGTGAAAAACATCTCACAACTGCCAACTTCTGTACAAAACATGAATATATTTATTTTTTCAACTGGCCCAAAACAGCTGAAATATATCTATATATTTTTTGCCATGCAGTTGTTTGTATATAATATTCAGAAAATGTAAATCTTACAACAAACTTTAGGTGTGTCTCATACGATTATTAAAATTAAGGAAAGAAAAAAAAAAAGTTTCTAAATAAAGCTAGAAACAATATAGACAAATACACTGCTACACATGCATGTGCTTTCATGCATCCCATAACATTTACAGTAATAAGTAAATGGTTTGCACTGAGAACTAAAATGACAAGTTCAGTCATAAAAAAATGCAAAACTAAATTATATACAAATTTCTCAACCAGAACAGAATTGTACAAATATTTTCTAAATATTTTACACACTTAAAACACACATCGTTACCAAGTGTGTGCAGTAACAGTGCTTCAGTCAGAGTCTTCCTTCTTTCTCAGTCCTCTTCTTCCTCCTGGTTCCTCTGGCCGAAAGGCAGGGCCGATTGACTGCGGTCTGGATCATTCAGCCGGAGAATCCGAATCAGATGGTTTACAGAAAGAGAGCTGAGAAAGACAACGACAATAAGCCAACTACAGTGTAGTAGTGACACTTCAGTTTTAGCTCACAAGATTCACAACCCACAGGGTTCACACCATCTACAAAAATGTGAATACTTCTATACGATATATTTTTTAACCACCACTACCAGCATGAGAAAATTAATAAATAAAAATGTAACCATTTATATTGTTAGACACTGGCAGGTACCTCATGCTCTGTGGGGTGAGGAAGATAAATTGCCGGTGTCTTTGGCTGGCAGCAACCTTCAACATCATATCCATTGAGATCCTTCTGTTGACCATGTCCTGAAGAGACAAAACAACAAACCTCCTAGTCACTAACTCTTTAGATGAAGCCGGCCAAGACTCACCATGTGAGAACATGCAATGTGCAAAATTTGTAATATCAGACCTAAATCTGCACTGGATTTTTATGAGAACAATTTACTTGAACATCAAGGATATGTCAACGAAATTATCCGTAAAAAAAGAAAGAAAGTAACTATTCATTATAATAACCAAGTATAGCTGTATATCCTGCACTCTCACCATGTAGACGTCAAACTCGTCAAGGCAGCGGAACGGCGCCTCGGCGATGGCCCAGAGGGACAGAACGAAACACACGGTGGAGAAGGAGCGCTCCCCGCCGGACAGAGAGCGCATGTCGCTCAGAGAAGCCTTGTCCCCTTCCCCTGGCTGGACCTGGGAGGCAAATAAAAGAGAGGAGGAAATGATAGGGCGGAACAGAGAAAGGGCGGAAAACAGAAAGTGCAAGAGTGGGGGGGATAGATTGAACGAGACAGACAGAGCGTGAAAGAGTGCACGACAGATACTAAACACAGGGTGAAAAAAATAACACGTTTCTCATAAAGAATGAACGTTACGATCTTTTGACAACCACGGACGGTTTTGCGGGACGGTCATTTGGGAAATGGAACATGTGGATCGGAAGGGTTCTTACCGAGATGGACATGGTCTCTTTCCTGTGGTCAAAGGTCATCTTCCCTGTGTAACCTCTTTGGAACAGCATGGAGTCAAAGTAGTACTTACACCTCACAGCCAGATACCTAGAGAGAAACAGAAGAACACCCCTCGTGTCAGCAGCATGTCTGACGACCGCAGTGTTGGCAGCATTGAGATGGTTGCACCCTATAGACAGTTGACAGAGGGGGGGGGGGGAGGTGTCTCCACATACATGCGAAGCTCCGTGTAGACTTTGTGCCGCTCGTTCATGATGTGTCCCAGCAGGTGGACGAACTGGTTGAGGTTCTTCACCTGCATGGAGACGGTCTTGTAGCTATCCATGGCGTCGTGGTACTGTCTGTGGACAGGGAGGGACACACACACACACACACACACACACGTTCCCGTGGTTACGACACGACACTCTGGGCCAGGAGAAGGACGTTGGGAGGTGCTAACCGAATCAACACTAAGCAAGAAGCGGCAGATCAACACAGGGTTTGATGGTCTGAAGCTGAAGCCTGTGTATGGGGGGGGGGGGGCTCAGGGTTAAAGGTCAGAGGTCATGTACCTGATGATATCCTCAGGGTCCCCCTGCTGGTCTTGCTGGGAACTGATCTTCAGCTTCAGTCGGCTGATCTCTGTGTCCAGACTCTTGGCTGACCTCCGTACCTCCAAGCGCTCCGGACAGATCTCAGACGCCTTGACGATTGACGTCTAATGGACACGCATAGAAAATATTCAGAGGGACGGGCGGCGGGGGGGGTGGAGACGAAAGCGAGCTCGTACACACACACCTTCCTATTTCTACAAGCGTGTGCAACAATTCAAAACATAAGAGACAACCCCAGACCCACTCCTGCGTACTGTGAGTTCCTTCTCCTTGTCCTGCAGGGCGGCCTTTAGGTCCTGGATGCCTTTGAGGTGAACTATGCGCTTCTCCTCGTAGTGTTTCTTGTGGCGCTTATTCCTATCCACCTCGAGGTCATTCTTATTTAGTTCGTCCTGGGGAGGGACAAGGGCACAAAATAAGAACACCCTTTTCCCAACTTCCTTTATTTCCCCATCGGAAATAAACGGATAAAAGAACATTTAAAAGTTCTCGCTCAGGCATAATTTCAGAACTAGAATACGTCTCAACCTTTAACTTAAAATGTCAAGTTGGTCAAGACAATTAGTACTATAATATATATATATATATATATATATATATATATATATATATATTTTTTAATATATATATTCCTCCTCATTAGGAGTTGGCGGGTCCACCTTTACCCAGCTGTGCTCTTGATGGGCCTGACCTTGATGGGCTCGGCCTCCTCGGCCACGCTGCTGATCTGCTCCTTGTGCTGCTGGTACTCCCGGTTCCCCGCCTCCCAGTCAGCCTTCAGCTGGGCCATCCTGCCTCGCGCCTCCTCGTTCTCCGCACGCGACGAGGCGATCTTATCCAGGATCTCCTGCAGCTCCTCCTCCTGCAGGGAGACGGCGCGTGTCAGCGTGTGTACGAGAGATGTGACATGAAATGATGAGCGTACAGTCCAACTGAATGCCTGTGTGTGGGCGAGTGCGATGTTAATAAGTAGGACAAGTGTGACTAAACTCACACTGAAACGGTCATTTGAATGCATTTCCATCTCGCTCACTCATGACCTCTGTGCTCTGAAACAGCATCCAGAGAGCATCGGCTCAAAGTAGCCTTTGAAAGGGTGGCCTGGACTGACGAGGATAGCATCTGCCTTCCTCTTCCCCTCAGCTGTGTGTCATTCGCCATGGCTCCCCTTCCTGGCTGTGTGAACCAGCCTCCTCAATCTGCCTCCCCGGCAGGCCCTGTACTCACCAGAGGTCGCAGGTCCTCAGACTGAGGTTCCTCCACGTTCTGCAGGTCTGATATCTCCAGCTGCAGCTTCGTAGACTTGTCCTGTTGGAGAGAGAGAGAGGGAGGGAGGGGAAACGGAGAAAGAGAAAAGAGTGAGGCCAGGAGGAGTGGAGAGAGTTCATCTCATCTTATATCTTAGACGGCGACGACTAGATTAGAGGCGAGCCGACCTTGGTCCTCTTCCTCTCCTCGTGGGCCTTCTTCAGAAGGCCCTCGTTCTGCCTCACGTCATCCTCCACCTTCTTCATCTGCTGCCTGGAGCGTACCATGTAGGCACTCTGGTTCTCTATCTCCCCCTGCAGGTGCCTGGTGGTAGCACAGGGAGGAGGCAGAGGGAGAGAGAGACAGCAGAGTTGGATGAAAGACAGAAAGAGAGGAAAACCCAGGCAGAGGCTGGAGAACGAGGGAAGGCAGATGGCCACACGGCTTCTCAAGTCCGTGTTCTCCGTCAGACACACACCTGATCTCCTCCTCCACGTCCCCGCTGAGGAAGTTGGGCCTCCTCTGGTCCGAGGCGTAGCTGCGGTTGGTGTACACCTGGTCTCCGTCCTTGGTAAAGGCCTGGGAGCAGTTCCTCGGGGGGCTCCTGCCCTGCAGCAACATGCGGGCCTCCTTTGTGTCCTGCACACACGGTCACAGAAAGTCCCGTCACACCGCGGTAAAGACCCGTCCAGCGAGTGACCCTCGCTGGACAGAAACACTGCACAGGAGAACTAGTGTGGTGAGTGGTAGCTGCTCGTTTTGGAACTGAAGATGCCACAAGCCTCTCGCTGTAGGGCCTTGAGTGTGTGTGTGTGTGTTTACCTTGATGAGCAGGATGCACTCAATGCCTCTCTGGTCAATAAGACAGTTGGCCACAACGGGGTCCTCAATCTCCAGAGCCTGCAGTACGGACGGGTAGTTGGGGTGGTTCACCTCCCTAACACACACACACACACACTTCAGTTCCCACAGGAAACACACTTCACATTAACCAGACACTAGGCCCTCTATGCAGTCCTACTGTGTTCACACACACACACACACACACCTCCTGCTGGTGTCATGCCTATGAGGCAGGAACTGGCTGGTGATGATGGAGGGTCTGCCCCGAGGGTAGACCCTGCTCATCAGGCCCTGCAGCACACGCTCGTCATCATGGTTATCACACGTAAACGCCTGCATCTGGCCCTTCAGACACACCTCCACCGCCAGGGCCAGCTCTGGGTCCTTCAGACCAATACAGTAGCCTGAGAGAGAAAGAGAGAGGTGGTGGGGAGGAGATGTAATGTGATAGGAGAGGGAAAAGAGACAAAAAAAGACGGATATATATATATATATTTATAGCTTGCTCTTTTATTAAACAAACTAAATGGCTCTAGAGCCCCCCCCCTAAATGGCTCTAGAGCCCCCCCCCCCACCCTACAAAACTATGTATGGGTTACATAGTTTTGTACATATGTGTATGACCCTGTGATTTCACTTGACCCCAAGTACAGCCCAAATACTGCTACTTCAAATCCCTTTTTTCAAACCTGGGAATGCATCAACCGAGTTGCATGCCCACGGCTTCACCACACACAGACAGGCTCTTACCCAGAGGCCCTCTGGGTTTGTGCTTGAACCTGCCCCTCTGGTGGGCCTCCTCAATGGCGGCCAGCAGCCCAGGCATCTGCTCTCCGAAGCGGCGCAGGCGGTCGGTGCGACTGTTCTCCATGGTCCTGAGGTTCCTCTGGTTAGCGTCTAGAGCCACCTGGGCCGGCCTCTCCTCTCGCCTGAAAGCGCAGCACACAACACCGCTTTGGATAACCGACACATCTCACACGTTCACACTTCCTGATATGTGACCAATAGAAGATTGCTTTTTGTAACTGAAATCCCGACCGATCCCTTTCTAAATGCGGGCGATTGGCTCTGGGTGAATCTGGTTCAGCAGACACAAACACAGGTGGAGAGGATCGAGGCCTCACTTCATCTTGCCGAGCTCGTCCTTGGCCCTGTCCACGGCCTTATGGTATTGGTCGACCTGCTGGGTGAGGGTGGAGTCTTGGAAGCTGAGGGTGTCGAGGTCCGCCTGCAGCTTCTCGATGCGCTCCGCACGCAGCTGTCTCTCTGCGCCCGTCGTCTCGCTGATACTGGAGAGGACAGAGGGAGAGTTAGAGACAGTGAAAGAGAGGTACAGTGAGAGTGAAAGAGAGGTACAGTAGAGTGAGAGTGAAAGAGAGGTACAGTAGAGTGAGAGTGAAAGAGAGGTACAGTAGAGGGAGAGAAAGGGGTACAGTAGTGAGAGAGAAAACGAAGGAGAAGATACGAGAGCGGCGATGAGGAGAAAAGCAATACCTCTGTTTCAGCTCGTCAATCCTCTTGGACAGCTGGTCCTTGTCCTTCTCCAGGTCCCTCAGGTTGTTTCGGTTCTTGTGGACGCTGGTCTGGAGAAGGAAAAGCGAGGTTTGACCGATCCTTCCTCTCTCTCTCATCGGAGGTAAGACGACTGCGGTTGCCCTAGGTTACGCCTAGCGATGGCATTGGCCAAGGTAAGCTGTGCGTCTGTGTCGGATTCAGGTCTTCTATTGGACGTGTGGCTGTTGACCACTGAGGTTCAAGTGTTGGACAGACGTCAGGTGCAGGTGTCGTTGCTCACCTCGGAGGCCTTGTAGAGCTTGTTCTTAGCCTGCTCCTCTGCCCTCAGCTGGGCCAACTTGGGCTGCATCTGCTGCACACGCACCGTGATGTCATCCAGCTGATCACGGATCTCCTTGTCCCTCTTCTCCGCCTCCACCACCTTCCCCTGCACAGGAAGTGAGGTCACAAAGACAGGTTGGATGGATGACCACGAGAAAAAAAACACACACACAAAGAGGAGCACCTAAATGTGCTTTGAGGGTTAAAATTCCAGTACCTTCCATTCCTCCACCTTCTCATCATACTTGATGGTGGACCTCCCCTCAGACTCCAGCTTTTCTCTACAAGGCTTCACTTCCTTCTCCATCTCTGTTACCTAACACAGGACCACACCAGTCACCTACATCAGATGTGTGACCAGACTAAAAAAAGAACTATAAACACACCAATGAGAACAAACAGAAACTACAAACCGAAGAATAAGAACTACAAATTGATGAACAGCTGTAACAGCTAAACAGATCAGAACACTGACGACCAACTACATTTCAACAGATCATGAACATGAAGACGTAGCATGTCATTAGGAGACCTGCGACCCCCTGATCTCACCAGAGCCCAGGCCATCTGGTTCTGCAGCTCCTCCAACTTGGCCTGCATCTCATCCAGCGACGCCAAGCTATTGTACAGCTTCTCCTTCTCCTTGTAATTTCTCTGAAGCTCCTCCAGAGACTGGGGCAGATAAAGCAAATAAACGCGCAGTGAAGACGCAGTGAAGACTTTATATGCCTAAATTCACTCCAGTAAGAGATCCACCATAGTGTACTGTATTGCAATGTTCTTGATGTTTATGAGAACACAGCAGAACCCTTGAATCTGCTGAGCCACAGAAACACTCACGCTCTGATGCTTCTCCACAGTGCCCTGGGTGACGGTTTTAGTCTCCATGATGTAGGTATAATCCTCCTTCATCTGTTCCAGCTGAGTGGCTTTCATGAAAAACTGGGAGGGGAACATACAGCCGTGAACCCAGTGACAACCAATGTGACAAAACCAACCTCTTTCCTGAGACCATGCCTGTTCAATCCAAGGACAGAGGGCATGATGGCGGCTCAGGTTTGAATGGTTGCACTCTTGAGACCAATTTGGACACAATTAGCAATTCCCAGGTTACATTTTGAAAATCCTACACACCATTTCAAAGCAATTTACTATATTATTCGATTTCACTCGTTCCAAAGTTACTTCATGATTGTTTAGGAATGATAAAGGTTTAAGGCCTCTGCTCACCTTGTACTTGTCACCCTCTCCTTTGGAATGGAGGAAGTGCTTGCTCATCTCTTGAGTGAGAATTGACACAGGATTGTGAACCTTTGCGGAGAGACAAGAAGAAATGTTCAAACGAGTCAACCCCTGAACTCTTAACACACATATCAATTCTCACATATTTAATATAACGTTATGAACTGCATTGCTGTAATAAATTGGTTGTACCTGGATGTTAAAATGATCAAGTATGGCCATCAGCTCGTCCTTTTTGGTAGAGACTAGCTGACCTGGGATCAAGAAGCAGGTGTTTTAAAAAGCTAGTAACATACAATACAGCATGACTACAAGCACGGATCCTCAATGGGGCCCAAGTAACACCATGCAGACATATGCAGTAGATGTATAGTATGTCAAATTGTTCATTCACACACGTGAATCAAGAGTCAATTACCAGCCTTCGACTTGACTTTGTAGGACCTCAAGCCCTCTCGTGTGATCCTCAGGTCCACGATAACGGCCTGGCCAAACACCTCTGGTTTGTAGGCATCCTTCCCCTTGTTTCGAAGTGTAATGGACACATCTGCAGAGCTGAGGCAGAGAGGACAACACAAACAGTTCGACAACTATCACATTTAACTGGACACACATGCATACGCATACACATACACACCTCCGTTTGTGCAACAATCACTTGGCTGACATTTGTAACTCAAAAAGGAATTTTTAAAAAAGTGAGTGGGAGTGGTAGACATTAACCTACTTTTAGTCAAGCAGACCCAACTATTATCCATTTGACTTTTCTAGAAGTTCCGGTTAGTCTTTGTCGACTAGTTTCGGACACTTTCAGACCCGCAAGTCATTTTAAGAAAATGAAGTGACAATATTGATGTTAGACTATGTCTCAGTCTTTCAGTCAAGAATGTCATGTTTTGTGTGTGAAGTTACCTCTCTCCCTCCTTCACAAATCCCTTCAGGGAAGACCCCCTGTTAGTGGCTTGCGCCTTGCCACCAAGGGCCACGATCAGAGCTGTCAGTATAGCACTCTTTCCACCTGTCACATTGGAAAACAAGACAGCACGTAAACCTAGGCATGTCACATGATGATAACCAGCAAAGTCAAACAAACAAAGCATCGACAACTTACACTGGGTACACGCGTTTAATTGTAACACAGTAAACCATGTCGAACCTACCGTCGTATTTAAGGGTAAAACGATACAACCAGAGGTGCAAACCAAAACCAGTGAGGTGTTCCGGGTAGGCTTAAACTCACTTCCATTGTTTCCGACAACAAAGTTGACATTGGAACCAAAGGTGAATGGACCGAGCAGTGAGTGACACATGAAGTTCCTCAAAGTGATGCTCTCCACAATGCCCACCTCCCCAACAGTCTGCAACAACACAAGGACATATGATAAAGTTCACAGACTGTACTCCCTTCCAAACACACTGGCATGAAATCAAGCCACACCACCTGTCAGGTGTGGATATAAAAAAAAGTGGGAATATGTTACCTTTTGTAAGGAAAGAGGCTGGCTGGGACCCACTTCGTCAACATTATCCTCCTCAGCTGGCTTTCCCCGCTTGGGGTGGGTCTCTTCAAAAGAGGTGCTTTTCCTTTTTGACATTGTCAAACACCCTGTAATACCGATGATAAACAATCACAAGATAGTTTGAAAACATGGAAAAACATTCTCAAGTTGACAATCGATAGACAGAGAGGACCTGTTATTACGCCAATGTATGTAGTCTGTGTGTGTAAACTGAATGTAAAAGATCAAACGTGTAAGCTGTTTTAACTAACTGCAGTCAAAACTCCTAAGTCACCTATCTGTGTTCTGGGAAACGAAACTGAAACGACCTAGAAGACTACACACTGACTGATTCTGCGGGAAACATACAGTAGCCGAGTAGCGTCAATGTATTTCTGCGTTCCAATATTTCATACAAATTCCTTTTATCTTTTGTGTGTACAACATTTCATTAACGTTCATGTATATTTATGTTGAAGGTGGTGACACATAATTGTCTTGTTATCTAATCTGAAACGTCAGTAGGGGAAAGTAACTAGACAGCCACTATGACAGGCTCGGCTCCGACTACGTTTTACAGCATATTTGTTTATTTAATGCCAAATGAACTGACACATCGGAGAAACTTCTCGCCGATTGACAAATCCAATCTCTCCGCCACGATACACATACAAAAAGTACGCTAGCAAGCTAGCTAGACTAACACAACACATTACATAATTCCTGCAACAACAAAATTGCTATTTAGGTTTGATGGATTAGCTTTTAGACTTCATACATTGACTTGATGATCGGACATTAACATTATTGACTCTACTAGTACTAGTACCCATAGTTTAGCTAGCTACAATGGCAATCTCACCTGAAAATCGTTGGTGAAGTGCAGATGGGAAACTTGAAAACAGTTGGAGCACAACAATAAATCAAATTGTGTCCCCGATGTTCATAAAACGTTTACTAATGTAAAGACCTGTAATGTCAGACATTCTCTTTTAACATATTCACTGCTGCGCATTAGATAATTCCCTGCAGGAGCTCGGTCGGTCCCAGTAAAGCCAATCCACTTCTTTGTACTTCTTCACTGGCTGAATCCGCGCTTAAATGACGAACTCAGTCGTTTTATACTCATTGGCTGAAAGACTGCGAGGGGCAAGGCTCGTCAGAACTGAAATCTCAAAACCAAAAAATATATAATCAAATAATATAGCTAATAATTTGTTTAGGTGTGTGGAACTGAAAGTGGCAAAATACTTATAAAAAAGATTGTTGGGTGAAACCAACTTCTCCTAAAAAATAAGGTTACCGGAAAGAGGGCTTCAAGGACTCCGGAAATGTGCAGGATATCTGTGTATGCCGCTGAATTTGAAAGTTCACTCTGTCCTATCCTGTTATGGAAAATATTTTTTATTCTTAAAATTTGGTGTATTCCAATGTATTTTCCTAATATAATTCGTGGCGTGTGATCACTACACAGTTGCGTTAGCTTTTTATGTAGACATTCGTCTAGCCAGCCGTACCAGTTGTTTATTTTGTAGTTCGAACACCGGGCGCTAAACTGTTCTTTCGGCACGATCTGTGAGAGTGGATATCCAGATCCAGGGATGGGTGTGCACGACCTGTGGTCCATTCTTGGACCGGTTTGTGAGTCTGTGCCGTTGTACAGCCTCGCTGGAAAGACCCTGGCCGTGGATCTAAGCTTGTGGGTATGTGAGGCACAACACGTCCAAGGAATGATGGGGAAGGTCACCAAGCCACACCTTAGGTAAAAGTGCCACACGATCAATGTTGTCAGTAAATGTTAAAGACACTGTAACTATAGTTTGTTGGCACTTTCATAGTTTATTTTACTGAAAGAAGGTTGTTCTATATGATCTGCAGTGGCATCCAACCATACATTTCTCTTCCAGGAACCTTTTTTTCAGAGTCTCGTCTCTCACGCTAATGGGAGTAAAGCTTGTGTTTGTCATGGAAGGAGAGGCTCCAAAACTCAAAGCAGAGATAATGAGGAAAAGGACGGATATGAGATTCGGGGGGTTCAAAAAGGCCATTCCTAAAACCACCACCACAAAAACAACCACTACTAAAGGAACCACTAGGGGGCGCTTTAATGCTGTGCTCAGAGAGGTTTGTGGACTACATCTACAGCTGCACAAGATCCATAAAGTGTAGTAAGACTGTATAACACACACATGCAGGAAAGTGTGTGTTTCTGTGTAAAATAGCTGAAGAAGGTGAATATAATCTGACCCGACTCCTTCCCCTCTGTCTTCTCTGCAGTGTGCGGAGATGCTTGACTGTCTGGGGGTTCCCTGGGTCACAGCAGCAGGGGAGGCTGAGGCCATGTGTGCCTACCTGGACTCCCAGGGCCTGGTGGACGGCTGCATCACCAACGACGGAGACGCCTTCCTCTACGGAGCTCAGACTGTCTACAGAAACTTCAACATGAACACCAAGGTAACACCCCACAATCCGATTGGTCGATCCAATCAAGCACTTCTAAAGGTTTCCGATGTTTATGTGGATCAGAGTCCCACTTTTGGGGTTTTCATTGTACTCTACGAGGCGTCCTGTTAGTATTTGATTGTCGCACGAGAATTAGCAACAATTACGTTGTAGTACAGTCATATCTTAGCTTAGTCAGGCAAACAACCTCAAAGGAAATCAACCATGACCCTGCAAGGCCACCACCATTCTTTTAACCATCACAGGTTAATGACACCACTAACTTGTAACAGATCTTGCTCAGGCAGTCAAAGGAACCCTCCACTAGATTCTAATTGCTCCAATAACACAGAGAGTTGTATTATTGATTGTTGTCCCCCTGGCAGGATCCTCAGGTTGACTGCTACAAGATGCCCCGGGTCCAGTTAGAGCTGCACCTGGAAAGGGAAACTCTAGTTGGCCTGGCCATCCTTCTGGGCTGTGATTACATTCCTAAGGTATTCACTTCTAATACAGATCACTTTTGTAACAAAAGTGAGGGATCATGAACAGTGTTTAAAATTTGAACTGTAGCCAAAAGACGATACAGTAGATTATAATATACGGTATATGTGCATTTATTTTGTTTTGTTTCATTTGACCTCCTCAAGGGTATACCAGGTGTTGGTAAAGAATTGGCGCTGAAGCTTATCAAGACATGCAAAGGACAAACTCTTTTACAAAAGTAAGTACAGCGCGTTCACATCTTCTTCCCCTAGCACAGTCTCCTTTTTAGACCACTGTGCAAAACGACCCCAACCTTACAGAGGGAGATCCGTGGTATATCTGAGTGTTTCTGACCATGGCAGATTCCATCAGTGGAGGGAGGAGGGTGTGGGTGTTTCAGGAGAGGGCAGAAAGAAGCGCCCTCACTGCCTGGTGTGCCGCCATCCCGGTGAGTCTTGCCCTCATCTCCCCTCAGCCTCTGGTGTGGATGAGAGGTGTGAAGCAGAGGGGGGATTCAGGGTGATTACATGACGTGTACGTGTCTGATTAAAGCCACCATGCTGTGCTATGACAGGCACCTACACGTGAGGGGCTGTGTTTGGCAAATGTGATTTCAGTGTTCTCTCTCTCTCTCTCTCTCTCTCTCTCTCTCTCTCTCTCTCTCTCTCTACTGTGCAGGGTCGGCTAAGGCCCATGAACGTGCTGGCTGTGTATTGTGTGACAGTAAACACTTCTGTGAGCCCAAGGACTACGATTACCAGTGCCCCTGTGACTGGCACCGCTATGAGCCGACTTACCAAACCTCTTCAGTTGAGGCCAGTATCAGGAAGTAAGCGTGATAATGAGAAAATAAAACGCCTGTACAGATGTTAAGTGACATGCTCATAATAAAGTAAAATACCTATTGACTTCATTACGTTCCTCTAGGAAAACTCTGGCCAGTGATCAATTCCCTTTCACAGAGGTAAAGTGAATAGTATTATCTTTTAGTTATTGAATCTGCAAAAAGCAGTATGACTTGGTCTGCATCAACATTTACTATTTAGCTCTTTTTGCATTTCTCAGATCGTCAATGAATTTATGATTGATAAAGACAAGCCTGTGAACCATTTCAAAAGGAGAAAACCAAATATGTTGTTGATGCAGGTACACAATTAATTCTGATGTTTTATCTAAGTAGATGAAAAATGCATAAGAAATGTGTTTCTGTTAAGAGTATCGTTGTATAATACACATCATAGTTTAAATGATTTTAAACGTTTATTTTATCATTCTTTCTAGAACTTTGCACATGATCAAATGGAGTGGCCGAAGCACTACACAAGTGCAAAGGTTTTGGTCTTGATGACATACAGTGAGCTGATGAACAGAAGATATGGGAGAGAGACATCGCCACAGATTCAACCACTACAGTAGGTGTTGACTGGACACAAATTCATTGGTTGTTACTCGGAGAGAAAACAACTTCAACATTATACAAGATGTCATGTTTTCTATTGTGTACGCAGAATCTGGAAACCACGAGTTAGAAACGCGGTGGCCTGCTTCGAAGTGATCTGGAGGAAACCAGGTCAGCTTGAGCCACTGTAAAACACTTGTATCTTCATTTGAATATTTAGTAGAAAGGTCTCTTAGGCCCACTAGGCTTCCATCCATGCCTGGGAAACTGGCCCTTAGTGTTATTGTTTATGAAATGAATAAGATGTTTAGTGTTGTCATTGAAGTGTTTAATTTTGTCCTTATGATATCAGGGTAGACTCAATTAAAGGGCTATTTCATCTATTCATGTGGTACCATCTATAGGACTTAACTTACACAATGTCGAAGGATCCCTTTAAGTTTTGTGTGGCAGTGTTGTGAGTAACCCTCGCATGGGCCCAAACTCCTGTAAACGTGGTGTGCTTGTCACCGTGTTGTCTGTTAGTGACTTGATGTGAGGTTGGGTACAGAGGTGACGGATAAGCCTCAACACCACCAGGTGCTAAAGCAGCTTCCTCCACAGGCTGGGAAAACGGTCATATCAAAGTCCCTCTTTGCTAACAACCTCATCTGATATTTTCTTCCTCCAGAGAATCATAATCACCATTTAGGTTTGATACGAAATATACAAAAAAATAATGTATATTGTTGAGGATAGCAAGTTACTTAAATGACTGCAACGTTTAACAGTAACCAAAATACTGTCGATGCCTCTTTCACCATTGCCTTTCGGTAAATATTATTTAGTTTGACTAAGTTCCATTTTGTGTGTCAGATCACTATGTGTTTCCTGAGGAGCACGCTGCAGCGAGCCGGGAGGAGGTGAGGACGGTGGAGGAAGAGGCTCTGTTCCGTGTGGCCTACCCAGAGGTGGTGGAGCTCTACCTGGCAGAGAAGGCCCTGGCGGAGAACAAGAAGACCAAGAGTAAGGCTGACAACGCTTCCTGTGCTTCCTGCTCTCATTACTGCTGTCTGTTGGTAATAACTTAAAGAAAGACACTACGAAAGCCAATTTTTCTAAAAGGATAAGTCCCAGTATTGAAGTTATACTATTTTCTCAGTGATTAAATGAAATGGGGGAGGTGGCAAAATATGTTTTTGACAAGCATACATGAATTGTTATGTAAACTGGGTAACATAAGAAATATAGTACAGCCAGTACCATCTTTAAAAAATGATTTTCCATGTCAAAATCAGGAGGTCCCAAAACTAAGATCCCCGTTCCCCAAGTCCCAAAGCGGGGTGTCGTGATCAAAGGCACCTGGAGCTTTGCGATGTTTTTCTGGGTCTCTCTTAAAAGCGCCTCTGACACCTGGAAATGCAGGGCTTGGCAGCTCTAACCCCCAACACCACAGGCTTTGATGAGCCAAAGGTGTCTGTCACACAGTAGCTGCTGTCAATTTAGACAGGTTGGGGTGCGCTCCCCTTGAAGAGCTCTGCTGTAGAGCAGAGCTTCCTGAAGGGTGGAAAGAGGCCATGTTAGGGCATGTGCAAGGATACTCCAGCAGAGACTTCAAAAATATTTGAAAATAGGCTACATCCTATGTGTCAAAATGTAGATGTAGCAGTTAAAGCAGATTTGAGACAACGTGATTGTGATGACTATTAAGCCAATTTGATCACCTCCTTGACTCATTTCAGAGAACAAACCGAAGAGCAAAAAAGAGGAACCAGCCGATGCGTGTGATGGAGTTTCTGACCTCCTGAGCCAGATGTCTTTGCATGGCTCTACCACTGAAAGAAACCCCCAACAGCCTAACCATAAGCCCAATCCATCTACCGCGAGTCACCTCAGACCAGAGAGAGTTCCTCTCCTGTCCTCAGAGGACGAGGCCCCTCCAGAATCTTCTACCAAGCTTTTGAGAACGAAGGTGGTATCACCTCCCTCTCTGACCTCCTCTTGGAAAGGTCCGGAAATGGCAACATCTCCGTCCATCTCAACAGTGATGGACGCACTGCACCTAAGCGACATCGACTGGGAGGCTATGTCTTTCACTTCCTCGCCGACCCAACCTGTGACCAGCACTCACATTGCAGGTCCCAAGCCTGTCAGAACCTCGCAGGACAATGTCGAGCAAAGGGAAAGGAAAACAACACAGGCTTCCTCATCTGATCTCAGACCAGCTGAATCGACATCCTCAGAGCCGTGTGAGTCAGACTTTTCCCTTAGAGACAGGGTTCTTAAGAGGAATACATTCCAATCTGTGAAGATCATTGAGCCGCACCATGATCATGTCACAAAGCATGTGAACACTGTGTCAAAGCCCATAAATCCTCTCTATTCTAATAACCAGGGTGCCAAGTCAACTGTACTGATTCCTAATAAAGACCTGATTGATCTCAAGCCAGTAAGGAAGCCCCCGAATGGCAACAAACTAGCTCCATTGGTTGATAAGGACCAGAATGGGAAGTATGAGCTCAACTCTGTATCCTCAAACCAAAAGCTCTCAAAAAGCACCCACAGATCCTCAGCACAACAAGTACAAACATCTAAAGACGATGGGTCTGGTAAATGCAAACCTCAACACAGGTATACATTTGTAAAGGCAGCCATTTCGTCATCCTCTGTCCCACCACTGCGAAGCCACTCTGAACCCGGTGAGGGAGACAAAAACAGCAAACCACACCATGCTACCAAGAAGAGCGTGTGCACCAGTGTGTGTTCATCCAGCGAGGACAGCGACGTGGAGAACCGCCAGCCAGAAACCCCGAGGAGGGCTACAGACAAGCCCAGGTGCCTCAACCTCACTGACTACCCGCTGAAGCCCGTCTCCGTACCCAGCATCACCAAGGTAGCCTCGGAAACCATACCTGCCAGCGTGGTTGGGCAGGTGCGACGTAGTTGTGTTCCTTCCAAGGTGAAATACCAGCTTGTGCCACTGAAACCATCTACCATTGTTGATGATGATGTGTTCATTCAAATCCCTAGTTCACCAGGGACCATTTCCGATGACGATGACTCGGTGGTTTGTGCTGAGAGCCCACTGCCACTGGCTGAGCGGCTCAGGCTGAAATTCTTGAAGTAAATGTTGTAGTGTTGTAGGTGATTTAAATGGAGGGACCCATTCTTTGGTTGTATATGTTGTACTCAAGTGGAGAGGAACATTTTCTTAGTCGTGCATTAATAAAATATAACAAGTATTTTGGGATGTATATGATTTGGCAGAATTATTAAACACCCTTTACCAGTATCTATATTTTCTGCATATTTCGAAATATTGGCCTACTTTGTCATTGCTTCATCCAAGTGCATGCAAAAGGCACTAAAGCAAATGATTGCTAGGTCGATATTGCATCCATTTTCTTGCCTTGGTTGATCAATTATACAACTTCCTGTATAGAGCTATTTATTCTTGTCTTATTTGAGAAGTAATCGTCCTTATAAATACATAAACAATCACTTGGTAAAAAAAATCATTTCACAGATATAGACTGGGGCGCAGAGGTTCTCGTCGTCACTGGCTCCCCAACAGTTGAGGTTTTATGACCCACCCTGTGCTGGTTCTTTTGATCAGTAGTGACTCGTTGCACACCTTTCCAGACATGAAAGGCCTGTCAGGTTAGTGCGTCTCACGGAGTCTCGGTGACAGCTGCATCCTCCTTGCTCGTGTGCGTAATGACATCCTCCGTAAGAACATCCGGCAAACCAATCTGTAGGCTTATATTTTGCTATAAAATACCGGAAAGACGACATATAAACTTTCAAATATATTATTTGTGCATGTTGTTAGCCGTTACTTGATGTGCGTAATGGTTTTTACGCGCCCGCGCAATGCGAACTGTGAATTCCACTTCATTACAGGGAATTTCTTCCATCAGACTATTGGGGTTATTTGTCTTTCAGCATACGTTTTCTTTTTTTTGTATGTTCCTTAAATTGTCTCTGCATGCCAGACGAAAAACATGCACGCTGCTCATATGTCAAGGACGTGTGAAAAGCCCATGTATAACAGCCACCTTTCATTCGTTCATTAAACAAATCACATGAAACTGATAATTGATGTCGTGTCGTCTTTTAGAACGATTGCCCACAAAAGAAAATCCAATTATTTTTCTTTCTTTTACACATTATCCGTCTATTTAGCCATATTCGCACTTTGGTGACAACTAACAGCGTCCTTCGGGAAAGGTCGCATTTTGGCACTTAGGGTTCTTTGAACTTTTCGCCTCAGCTGTGAACTCATAAAAAGCTGCCTCTGTATAAAACGGTTCACCTTACCTTTCCTCGGAATTTGCTCTTCATCTGGCGCTATTGTCACGCATGGAGACTCGGTCTGCAGATTTTACTAACATGGATGATAGTGACATAGAAATTGTTACAGCAAAAATTCTCTCCACCTGGGATTGGAAAGCACAAGAAAGGGAATTTGGAAGCAGTCAAGACTCGCTTCAATCCACCTCACCCGAGTCATCATTTGACTCGATGTGCTCCTCACCAGATACTTTTTCCTACGACAAATCAGGAGGAAGCCCGACCCTGTGCACTTCGCAGAAGCTGACCAAACCAAAAATGTCGACTAAGAGGCGAATGAAGGCGAGCGAGAGGGAGAAGATGCGAATGAGGAGTCTAGCAGAGGCTTTACACCAACTCCGCGACTACCTGCCTCCGGATTACAGTAAAAGAGGCCAGCCGCTGACCAAAATCCAAACTCTTAAATTCACCATTGAATACATCAAAGAACTTTCAAACATTCTGAACTGTGCGCAATGATGTGCGCAAAGCTGGCAATTTTAGGAAATAGGCTACTACTTGCTGTAGGCCTGTGGAGTGATTGTAAACCATTGATAAAAAGTTTGGTTCGGTTTGTTTCATACATATTTGCATGAGATTGCTGATGCTGTCTTTAATAACTTAATTTCCATATTCTTTTAATATTTTCATGCCCCATGTCTGTAAATATTTGTTATTGTGTGGGCACTTGAAAAGTACTCTTTTGACATTTGCTTTCATAAGTGTCATTGTTTTCATGATTAATTAAATGTAGGCTATAATTTGGGCGTTGCATGTTATTGTATATCCGTTTCTGTTGCCACACTTTCATTAGATAATTTCTGCGAGGTCAAATCTACAAATAGGCCATATTCTTAAGGCTTTTACCCATACCCCAATTGAATTTAATTGTCCCTATGACTGTCAATAATTGCACTGTTTTAAATATTTTACTGGCTATGGGCTGATATGTTGTTGAGCTACTATATTTGTTGCCATTGGTTTCTGTAGGCTAATGCAATCAATTGCTGATAAAACATATCAAAAGGCTATTAAAAAACAAACATTAAACCTATTTATTTGACCAATAACAGTGTCAAAGTTAAGGCCATCGCAATGATGAAGATCGACCAATCGCAGAGCCGTTTAATTTCCTGGGGGCGTGGCTCTCCTTTACAATGTATCCTTGACAAGGCAATCTGAGCCTTCGATGTATTCGGGTCGGCTGAAGTCGCCATTTCAAAGCGTAATAGGGACAGGGTGCACGGTACAACATTTTTTACGTTTCTATTTTTCTATGCATATTATAAATTTTTTACGTATTTAAAGAAAAATAAACAGTATTTAGTTTTTTTCTGGACCTTCCTCGTCTTACTACAACATAGAGGTTGGCAACAGTAAGTCATTCCTTCTGTATTATTTTACAGCAACATATTAGGAACGCCCCTGAAAATGTGAAGCCTTTTGGTACTTACTCATTCATACGAATGATCCGAAGTGTTTATATCATAACTAATACATTGTCAGCACATTAACTCATCTTCGATGCGAACCAAAACAGGCTAAGGGAAATTTCGCTCCTCATCTCCTCAAGCGAATAGACATTAGCTGTATATATATATTTTAGAAACGTGCTATTTGTATGGTCAACAGTTGGAAAATGATGTTTGCATTTATTCCGGAGGGATTCCTATATAACCCTAGGTAGACCATGCACGGCTTAAAGCCTCATGATTTTAAAGTATAATATCTGCTGAAGTGAACATTTTAATCGTTGCTCCATAATACATAATTTGGACAGCACTAAATGTCAAGCTCAGTGAACTGAGAAATATAACCTGCAGAGGAAAAGCACAATTTATGAAGATGTATATTGTGAAGGAAAGAATCCTTAAATTAAAATTAATCTTCAATTTGGGTATAGTTCAAACCTCCAAGGAGCTTCAAATCTAAAGATAGAATGTGTGTTCTTGCATAGATAATGGGCCTACCAGCTGATGAATCAGTAAATCCACAACCAAGTATATTATTCATTTGAATTCCAATAAATAATTGCATGGGCCTCCAACTGACATGGTGTTTTCAGTTTTGTAAGTTGACCTTTATTGTGAGGAGATATTCAGTCCGTAACAACACCTCAATATGGCTACTGCAGGTTTTGTCTTTGACATGGTAAAACAAGCAGAAAGAAACTGTCGTTATTTCCACAGAGCAGATTTTAAAATGCCACACCAATGGATAGGTCAGGTTCTTACCAGCACGTGGGGCCTGGGTCTTTTGGTTCTCAAAGAAAATTCACCAGCTGTCAGCATGTAGATGTGGTGTGTCTGTGTTGTGTCTCTACCCCAGTCTTTCCTGTTCCCCCGTTATCCACCACACACAGCCCCACACCCAGCCCCACTCCCAGCCCCACTCCCAGCCTTGCAATGATGCAGGTGTTACATTCTCCTATGGGCCCAGGCCTCTGCACTATTAATACTCTACGTTGTACTGCAGTATTCATCAGCAGCTCTCCTCCATGCCACTCTGACTGCGAAACTCCCATGACACAGATTGGTTGAATCTGACTACCCCCCTCCCTCTCCTTCTCTCCTTCTGAAGGTCCGTCTATCTGTCTGTTAGTGTAGGCATGCTTACCATCCCCAGCTACGGTATGTGAGTGGAACTATTTATGAATCTCCTGTGAGCGTTTCATGTTTCAGCCAGTTATTGTCCATTCACACAGGCCTTCACGCAGGCCTTTCTTCAATCACAGATCTTCATTAATAGAGATACAGATTTGCTTTAAAGGATCTTGAAGGATCTCTAGGTGTGTGTGGGGGGGGGAGGGGGAGGGGGGGGAATGTTCTTTATCTTATGTGTCTTTTTGAAGACCATGCACTGTTTGACAAGCCTTTTAATAACATTTACATTTACATTTACATTTAGTCATTTAGCAGACGCTCTTATCCAGAGCGACTTACAGTAAGTACAGGGACATTCCCCCCCGAGGCAAGTAGGGTGAAGTGCCTTGCCCAAGGACACAACGTCAGTTGGCATGACCGGGAATCGAACTGGCAACCTTCGGATTACTAGTCCGACTCCCTCACCGCTCAGCCACCTGACATCTGATGTTGTAGGGGACACCCTGTGTTCTAGTGAAGATGGTCAGTCGCTAAATGATGTGGGACTGAAACTGACTTTTGCTCAAGTCATGCTTGATTACCTTGTAGTTTCAGGACTGGCTTGATTTATCTTCTCAACCATCTATTCATTCAGCCACAGGGAATGAAATCTATGTGATTCCCCCATCTTCTAAAGGCTTCGTAAAAGTTATAGCTGAAATCAGTAGCACCTTATTAACACAGTAGCACTCTCTTCAACATTGCTGTAAACACCCAACCTCAGCAGCTGGACGTCTGGCTTTAACTGGCTGGTGTTGCTGAGTGAGCGGCCTTAGACTTTATTATATTCTAACCCTAACCCTTTACCTATTCAACTTTGCCCCTTATTTAAATGTGATACAAGTGGTTGCCACCCTGAACAGATGGCAGATTAGATGACTGGCAGTAGGTGATGTCCCCACAGTGTTGGCTGATGCACGATCAATTTCACACTCCCCATTAGGACCACCCAGGGTTGTATCAAGTAGGCCTTTTCAACTGTACACTGTATCCGTGACAGGAATTGTAGCTGGTTTGTCTGCATACTAATTTGAAATGAAAATGTGTAGTTCTAGCCCTCGATTTTCTAGTTTGCTAGTCCTTACTGACAGTCAAACCCTAATGTAACTAAAACATACATCCTACTGATCTCTTTAAAACCTTTAGTTTATAAATAAGGTTTACTTCTGATGACAAAGTTGGTAGGCTGTCTGTCTGCGGACACCAGACCACAGCTTTAATGCATAGATCACTCACTGTTATGCCCTCCTGAGTCAGTGTCAGGAGGATTTCTATAGGAAAGAAAGGCCACTAGCCCACAAATACTACAGTGTTCATCTTCTGTCCTTGAAAGGATGTACCATGACAATATCATAAGTCATCATGGACTGTAAGTCTCTACTGTCTCCTTACTGTTTTACGCTGAATGCCTTGTGTCATATATATAGAACTAAATGATGACCTATGATCTCGGGGCAACAGGAGCCCAACCTAACTGAAAATTCCTACTATCAGTGAGCATATGAGTCACTGGAACTTTTTATTGAAGGTCTTCATTAAAGACTGGTAATCTGACTCCACCACATGTGATGTCTGTTGCAGATGGCAGACACAGAACAGGTGACAGAAACAACACAAACCTCCCAAGATGCATCTGAGGAGTCCATATCAGAGAGCAAAGCCAGGTCTGTCATGTGAGCCTTTCTGGCCAGCTTCCATCCATCACATCCATCCGTAAGATGTTTGTTTTTTTTCAATTTCCGCTACCTCTCTGCAGGGGTCGCGGGTTCAAAGGTCAAGGCCGAGTGGGTCGGATGGGCCGGGGATTTCGTGGTGGGCGGGGCATGATGACGAAAGGCTTTGGTCCCCCTGGGCGTGGCAGGGGCCGAGGGCGGGACATGCTCATGAACGGATTTGGGCCTATGAGGTAACAGTACTGGATACAACAGTTGTACATGAGGTTAAAGGAGTATGATGTGAATGATCTGCACACAATATAAGAGATGTTTTGTCATGTGTTGGTCATTGAAAATCCAACTGCAGTATATCAGTATTTTATTTGGGGTTCTCGCTGTCAAAGTAAACCACTTTAGAGAATGGGAAAGAGACAGCGCTGAAGGAGTCTGTGGGATTAGCTGGATCTTTGTCGTGCGAGCTGTGCAGTTTGTATAAACATGATTGACAGGTATTCACATGGAATCTTGAATGACTCATTCTCCCATGATGCATTGCTTCTCCTGCAGGAGAGGGATAGGAAGGATGCGCCCATACCCAGACTTCAGGGGTAGACGTGGAGGAAGGGGCGGGCCCATGCACATGGGTCCTCCGCCTCCCCCGCCCCCTCCCTTGCACCTCAGAGGGCCCTACCCGCCCATGCACAGGTGAAACACACCATATACGTATGTGATCTATAGGGTCACTGTTGAACTAGATTTAAACCACATCACGCCCTAAGTAATCAGTAGAATAGAATATATATTGGACTTAAAATGGTGAATGGCACCAATATCATGCAGGTAGTCTGGGTCTTTATCAATTCATCAGCTTTTTTGTAGCTATCTTAACAACCATGGATATGTTCTCCAAGGAGTTCCTTTTTGACATGATGTCCTGATATCGTCTTGTCCCTCGTAGACATGGCCCCCCTCCCCCCCTGGGACATCCAGGGTTCCGAGGGCGACCCCCTCACCTGCGTGGACGGGGTATGCCCCACGGGCCCCCTCGACCCTTCCACCCCAGAGGCCCACGAGGGTAAGAAGTTTACTAACACCACATACACAGAACATCCTCTCCTCTCTACAGCTCTAATAGAATATCCAGCTTCACTCCCTTCCATTTCCAATGCCTTCCCATTTCCCCTGCCTTTTCCATTCAGTTCATTTGGAATCAAACGATTTAAAAAAACATTAGGTAAAGACCTCCATTTAGGGCCAACAGATCATAAACCCTGCTCAAATTCAAGGGCACCTGTTCTAAATAGTGCATGAAACGGTTTAGGTGAACATACCAAAACTGAAAATGACCTTTATATTAGCACAGTATGTGAAGGGGGAGACCCTCCAGTGCACTACACTCAAGAGTGTGCCTCCTAGTGGCAGAGCAAGAGAATCCAATATGTGATTTTATCCTTTTACACAGCTACCACAATGGACCAGCTTCTCCTCCACGACACCCACCACCTGGTAGAGGCCAGAGGTGGCCAGGGCCCCCTGGTGGCCGACGCTTTTAATGCAGCCTGACCCAAAAATAAATAAATAAGTTACTTGTTTTGTAGCAAGGTGGGGTGTATAGGGGTGGCTACATACATAGCCCCCATATGTGTGTCATACAAAGCCGACCTTTTTAAACACAATGTGAAACACTTCCTTTAGCCAAATGCGTATTGATATTGTATAATGGCGGAGAATAGGTGAAACAGACTACAATAAGTGAGGACACTTAAAAGGCCTCATACAGTGTAAAACCGTTGTTTATTGTAAATTCTGTTATTAGAAGTAAAAACATGAGCTTGTTTCGTAAAATAAAATGTACAGTAAATATTATAGAAAGAAACACATTGGAATGATTATTACCCAAGATGAAGGTGTCAACATTTCCGTTCTTTAGATGTCCTGTGATTCTTGTGATCACCCTGTGAGCCTTAAAAAGTATTTTCCGACCCTCAGTAGAGAGTTCTAGAAGTGTACCACAGTATGTGTCAGTGAGAGGGGAAAGACGTGAGAGAAACAAATAAAGGATACCAGAGAGCACAAACAGCCCTCAAGCATCAGTGTACAGTAACTGTAGTGGATGACTCCTTGGACCTCCCTTTCCTTCTGGACATAGTTTGGACATTACTGGACATAGTTTTGTATTACATTACTTCACAAACAGTACACTATCATAACAAACGCTGTGTAGACTCACCTACACATTTTGTAAGTGAAAAGATTATATTGGACATTCATGCATTCATGGCTCCTATACGTGCTACTTTAGATCATTAATGTGCAGCTATTTTAAGTTAATACATATATTGCTGTTTGGAACATGTTTGTGTTCAGCAATCTACAGTATACTATGGAATGACAAAAATAAAATCTATGAATATAAATGGATACTATATTGAACAAATATATATTAGTATATCTCTATTATATTTGAAAGCAAATGATAAAAGTATTTGCTTCATTATACCATAAGATACTATTTCTTGTGTTTAGTTTTGAAGTGTTATTACCTTTATGTAATTGACTTAACTTACAATTTGTGAATTTGTGAATGTGCTTTTTGAAAACCGTCAACAGTTTTGACGTAGTCATGAGAGAAAGAAAAATAAAAATAAACCTAAACTGAACTGTATTCTTTTTACTGGTTATTCAAAGTCACATTCTGAGCATCGCCTCAGTGTCACCCTAAAGCAACCGTACAACTATGTAATGTTGATTGACGAGAACAAATGTATAGGAAGAGAATACAGCTACACTTTTATTGCTGTTGTTGTACTGATGGTTCCATGAAAGCTAAGCAAATTCTAAAACACTGCACATCATTTATGAGTGTTCTGTATCCATTATATATCTGCATTGCTGCACACATATACACTTGAATACACATCCCCATATTTGTTAAAAAGAATTTGGAGGACCAAGGCCGTTAAGGGAATTTAAATCTGTACTGTAGACATAAGATGGGTCTATAAAATATGTTATGATATTTTAGCTGTGCTGAGGGCTGAGGTTAACAGCAACCACAAATTTTGTATGGAACTACTCTGAGGACCACAGTTTGTAGGGTGTGTACATTTGAAACAGGAAAGACCCGCCACTCTACATCTGTGCTGGAAATGTACTCCCACCTAAATGTACAAAACGTTAGGCTACAGCATCTCACAACCAGAATTGGAGTGGTAGTCTGTTTAAAAGGAGGACATCTTCATCCCCATATGAATCGTGATATAATATATTGCCATTTTTAGGAATTAGAGCATGACTTAACTACATATCCCAGGAACAGACAAGTGGTTTATAGTGTCATGGTAGTGCTCCAACCTATCCATAGGGTCTCTGTTTTATATTTCTGATAAACGATGCCTCTATTTATCCTCAATTGTTTTGATCTCTTTTGACTTTTTTTTCCCAATCTTGTCCCAGTATGTTGCAATGCATGCAGTTGCATGTAAAGGTGCAATATGTCCTACACACCCACAGCAGGATAGGGTCGTCTGCATGACATGAAATGAGAAATAGTGATGTTTTATTTGAGAATACCTTTCATAATGAAAAATGCACAGATATGTCATGGTAGAAACCCTCCTGAAACAGATTATCAAGAAAATGAAAATTATTTTTTTACCCTCTGCCATGTCCACAACTAGATAACAACCATAGGAAAAGTAGAGCACATTATGTATCCAATGACTCACAGACACACTTTATTTGGTACCCTTACGGCAGAAGACATCAACGGAGGCTAACGTCTAGTCCATTAGCAGCACACACACGCGCACACACACACACATACCACGCCACAGAAGCCCACTGCAGGTGTTGCACTTTTTTCTCTCTGTCCATCTTCCCCATCAATAAATAAGTGCTTCCTTCCCTCCCTCCCTCCAGTCTCCTTCCCCTGCCCGGCTGCTATCCTCTTACAATGATGATCACTGACTGACCTTCTTTGTGTCCTGAAGGATCCAGACCAAGCTTCTCTCTCCCCCCATCCCCTCTCTCCCTGTGTAGTGATGTGCTGTTTTATACCCACTCTTTCTCCTCTAAGGTGAGACCCATCTTGTGCCCATTTCTCCCTCCCTCCATCCCCAACTCCCTGCCCCCCCCCCCCTTCCCCTCAGATATCTGCAGGTTCTCTTTTACAGGACAGATACGAAGAGAAAGCCTGCCAGAGCATAGGAGTCCATTGAGCCAGGTGAGACAGACCGGGAGAAGGGAATGTTGAAATAGAAACTCTTTTGGTATGTTCTTGTTACAGGGTCATAGGTGTACAGTGAAAAAGTGGATCTGCATCTACAACTCATTTTTCTTCTTTTCAATAATGATTAGAATCACACTGCATTAGATGTAGCCTACACAATATTCCATATAACAAAGAATAATTGATCCTTTCACATCCTCCTTATGCAACAGCAGTGGATATAAGGATTCCCAAGAGAACAGTGTTGACAGTGATTGATGAGGCATTAATAATTACCACATGTAAAGTGCAGGGTGTATGTCTGGATTCAGTTATAAGATTAGTGTGTAAATATTTCCTAGTCCATCATCTACTATACCCTCAGTTGTGAGTTTGATAAGTGAAAAGGGAGAGTATTCTTGACATTAAGGTGACATCCGACCCATTACACTGCCTGAATGATCAGCGATTAAGATGATCCCAAAGATGTACTGTAGTCTGCTGCTCTGTGTGGAGAAGATGAGCCATTCTGGGTCTTTACATGATTAATGCCAAGTGTTCTTTTAGGTTTCGTATATGACTCATCTTGATCCAAGGAGACGAGGGGAGGGGGGTGGGGTGGCTTGAAATAGAACAGCTAGTACAGGGAGTCCATATGTTGATGAGCACATGACTGGACTTCATTTGGGGAGGACAATGGACAGACAAGGGGGAATCTTTTTTCGCCTCCTGCTTGTTCTCACAGCACCAGTCTGTTTGTACAGCATTATTCGATTAAATTAATTTTTCAATTACATTTGCTTTTGTTTGCAGTTTTTTTTCCCTGTACCACAAACACACCGCAGACCATTCTGATAACTGTTGTTCGATTCACTCCCTTATGACACAGCACTGCATGTAATTAAAGCTTATGCACTTAAACAAGCACTCAAAACAAAACAGGATGCCATGATTACATATACTTTATTAACAAAAACAAATATTACATAATTCAGTCTCATATCATACTTGAAAAACAATAAACCTATTCAAATAAGCTGCATGTTAGCAACCTCTGATATGAAGTCAACAGCAGACAATTGAAAAAGTTGAGTAATTTTATATTTGACGGATGAGATACTTGCAGCTTACATGTTATCTTGCTTGTTCACCAATGCTGTCACTAGGGGGAGTGCAGAAGTGTTTATAACCATTCTGATGGCCAAAACCAGAATTTATCAATATACATGTTTGGAACAATCACCCTCCGTTGATCTCTCCAAGAAAGTTGGAGGTTTGATGACGACTGACTTCTCAGAGCATCCAGAGAATGAACAGCTACTCTTTTCACTCCATTCTTACTGGCTGGGCTTCTCTTCAGAGGTCAGGTCCTTCCACATTGGTTCCATGATGTGTTTAGGAATCTTTTCCATGGCGGTCTGAGAAGATGGAACAATATGCACGTTAACTACTGTGTGGACATTATCCGATTGACTAAGCATAAACACCAAATATCAAAGCACAATCTAATTAACTATGTAATCAAAAATCTAGAGCACGGAACAACATCTTAATGGCTCTTTGTAACATCTGTCAATCATACCTTGGTTACTTCCATGGCCACGCCCTCTGGTAGATTCCTCTGGATGTACTCCAGGTACACGTCTGCTGTGCAGCCTGTCACATGACACAGCTGGGTGGGTGGGGGGGGGGGGGGGGGGGAGAGGACAGGGAAGAATGTAAACATGCGCAACTGATGTCCCACCTCACCCCACTGTTCATCATATTGGAAACCACCCTTATTTAAGTCTGTGGAGTTACAGGCTTATGAACCACAAGAAGATATCATGAAAAACCGATGGGGTAGATTGCCTAAAAGAACATCCTTGATTACTGTAGTCCTTAAAATGTGGGGAACAGAAATAGAATGAGTTTAAGATCATAAGGTTAAGATTTCCTCACCTCAATACACCGATAGTGTGTCCTCATCTCATATTGGACTCTGTGCTTCTTGAAGATGTGGACAGACTTGAGTAGTGTAAATTTGTCAATGTTTTTGGGAGGCTCAAATCTGATGGAGAGCAAGCGTGATAGACAATTTTAGTGAATAGTACTTAGCAACATGTCAATCAATCCCACAAGGAAGATAATATAATTATGTTTTTAAACATAATTACAATTCAACTATAATATTAAGAGTTTTACCAGTAATGGATTGTAATCATGTTATGAATAGGCCTACACCAATATTATCAGGTAGTATGAAGTAGGCTATGTAAGATTCTGAACTTCTGAGCCTTTGTGACAACTCACACTTTGCCCAGAGTGATGCCCAGCTCTTTGGCTGCCAAAGAGACAAAAAACTGATAACTGTCCAGGACGGCCTTGTCATGGCCCTTCACCAGCACAGACACCTTCTGGAAAAGTACGTCAGGCTCCTTTGTTTCTGTCACCTAAAATGAGAAATACAACACCCGAGTAATGTGTTACCAAGATTTTTTAGAAACAAATGTGTATGGGACATTAAATAAATACATTCCAGACCTGTATGTGTAATATGTGTAACCTATTCAGGAAAATGTATACACACCAAAGAAGGGATTGATGCAGAGAGCCTTCCAGTGTGGATGCATGCGGTCGACGTCAAAGGAAGCCTGCTACAGTATGGGTAAACAGAAGGCTGTCAAATTCAACCCTTCTAACTAACACGCTTGAATAACATACCCATCACTAAAAACGCATCCTTAGGTCCTGTCGTAGTTGACTGCACTCATTAAAGCCATTCAGCATAAAGCTTGACTTCATCTATCAGTCATGCTTCAGCTTCAACTGGTTGGGGAATTTGTGAGAATACTGAGGCTTTCAAGACTAATGACGAGTGTGATTCCAGTATTCAAATTTTGTGTTTTTATTAAAGGTTAATCTACAAAAAATGTATATATAGCCAACTTACCGAATAAGTGTGCCTTGTGTTTGCCCTCTGCAAGCATTTAACGAGCGTGGTCCCTAAGAAAAAGATTTTTGGCAAGACGTGTGAATGACAGCTTGAGAGCTAATCCATCTCTAGAATACATTGATGGCTGTTGAGCTGCTTAGAAACGTGTACAATTCCTACCTAAAGAATCCAGATATATAATTTCAAGTTTGTTAAATACATATCGTACCGATTGTGAGATTCCAACTAATATCCTTGCTGCAGTGCGAATGTTTCGACCAACAGCCATGGGGGTAGCCATGATTCTTTTAAAGTGGCAGTGCACGAATACAATCTCTACATAAAGACGATGTTATGCTGCCCCTCTTGTAAAGGATGATAACTACACATTTAGGTGTGACCGCGAGACGTAATTTATTAACGATATATTATTTTCATATATTTCATTAAGTGATAGTACATTTAAAAAAATAAAAATAAAAAGCGGCCGTATAGAAATTGAGGAAATAATGCTCTGACTGATACTATGATAAGGGCAATTTGTATTTAAGTGATTTTTGGTAGATTCAGAATGATTAGGAATCATGATCGTAAATGGTACTTCTTATGGTAAATCTTTCTCCAATCTGGGCTAGAAGCGACAAAGCAGGCCAAATCATGTGTGTGTCACGTGATACAGTAACCAGGGCCCTGTGTCTGCCAGTACAGTGGCAGCAACAGAGACATAGAAGAGAGGTAAGTAAGCAATTGATCATTCATTGATATTAATCTGACGATAATGACAACAGGTTTCATGTGATTATATAGCAAGGACAACGTTGATATCCCCTTGTTACTATAATGTTCCAAATAATTGGATCTATCGAGATAGGAACGACAAAAAGGTTGCTAATGCTAATTAGCAAATCCATCCAAGTAATGCTATTGCTAGTCAAGCTAGCGAAAGCGAATAGTTGATGATAGTAGTGCCGAGGTCCTACAATGGTCAGCTACCCGTTAGTAAGTGTTCCTAGGTATCTAGGAAGGTAAACATCGTTATTGTATTTGCTTAAAAAACGTAACACGGTAGTAGGTTGGTTTTTGGAATATGAACTTGTTAGTTTGACTAGTTTGTTAGCTAGCTAGCAAGCAAGCTAATGGCAGTGTGTGGGCATTTTAACCGTGTTTTTATTTGGATATTTTATGGGCTACCCAGTCAGACCAGCACTCAGTTTTTCTGGCTGTGCCAAATCTGTTTGTCAATGTGTCTAGATGACCTAAACGCTTACGCAAACCTATTGTCCAGTGGAACTTTCCATAGCCATAGCTATTAAGATTGTGGTAAAATTACCTTAAGATTATGATAGATTGTTTGTGTGCATTTTGTCTATAGGCTACAGCTTCTTTAGAGGAGAGACTCATTGATTCGTCTCTCAAAGCCTGTATTGTGTTATACGATGCAAATGTAGTTCCTCACATTTTCATCCCCATCTTATATTGTTCGTTTTTTGTATTCATTGTATTTTTTGTGTAATGAAAGCTTGTCTAGTGTTCTTTGGCTTTGACATCCGCCCACGCACTCTCTCTCACTCCCCATCTCCTCCTATCTCTATCTCCTTTCTCTTTCTGCTTGCCTTTTATGCCAGTAATATGAAGTGTGGTGTTATTTTCTTTCTGTGATCCTTTCGATCATTCTGTTTTTGTTCTCATCAGCGCTCCTTGACGGGATTCCCGACGTGGATTGGAAGACAAGTTAGGTGACGTAATGACGTTGCCGGGAGAAGTGGCACTCCCGTGGGTAGACAGCTGATGCGAGGAGTCCCTACTCCTTCCAGACAACGGAGATCGCACAAGGAAAGCGGGCGGACGGTTTAACTATGACACACCGAATTTGACCATACTAAGAAAAAAAGACGCCCCTTTTCAATACAGGGCAGTTTCTGGTTTAGTTTTCATATCATGATCAAGTGAAACAAAAGCCGGTGCGTCTGTGGATATGTTTCTTGTTTTTTTTTGAAGATTACAAGAAGAACGATTTTTAAATTAGTTGGTTGCATGGATGAAACGATGAAGCCACAATTGCAATTAAATGGTACATGGATGGGCCTTTTAGTGAATCTTGGTCAGTAGTTTGCCACCCGACCTATGATCGATACTATTATACCAGCTGATACAGTGGCTAAAGGTAGGACCGATTTGATCATTACATTCACCAGTGCCTTTTCCGTTTATGCAATCTTTATCTGCCACTGTCATTCCACGTTGTAGACGGGCATGCTTTCGCAATCAACTATCTTGGAATAATTCAGACAACTTGTATCATTTCAGACACCCTAACCTAAAACAGAAAAACTGCCAAAATACTTTTTTTTTTTTTTTTACGAGTGGTCCTTAGTCCTAGTACATTCTTGAATAGCATGGGGAATCCGTAATAACCCAAGATACCCTCAAATATTATGCAACACTTTTTGTTGCCCGGTACCGATTTCTATACATCGGAGGCGAAGTACCCATAGCTGGGCCAGCGCTAGCTTCAAACAGGCGCCTGACTTCCGAATCTCCCGGATCATTTTGGAGCAGCGCTCTCAGAAGGCAGGCATGTTCGCCGCCGTGGAACATGGACCCGTGCTCTGCAGCGACTCCAACATCCTCTGCTTGTCGTGGAAGGGCCGGGTGCCCAAGAGCGAGAAGGAAAAACCGGTGTGTAGGAGACGCTACTATGAGGAAGGCTGGCTGGCCACCGGGAACGGGAGGGGAGTTGTTGGTGTTACGTTCACATCCAGCCATTGTAGAAGAGACCGGCCCACTCCACAGAGGATCAACTTCAACCTCCGAGGGCATAACAGTGAGGTAAAATAACTTTGGTTGTTTTATCAACAAAATGTATACATTTCGATTGCGAATAATGTTTATCCTAGTTATTGAAGCTCTCGGCATTGGCCCACAAATAAACAAGTTAATGCATTATGTTCAAAAAGTACTTTTTTTTGAATCATCACCTTAGTGGTAAGGCATAGACATGTTTGATGCCATGTCAATTAAGCACTCTTGACTCATAATTGCATGTTTGTTTGAAAAGATTTGAATGCACTGTATTCTCAATGCCTCTCATCCCACAATTCAACAGTGTTTGAAATGTCCTCTCAGCGTGAGAGTGTAGTTTGGTACTGTGGGTCAGATGGGCCAAGCTGCTGTGTCAGCATTCCAAAAGGCAGCTGACTGGAGAGTGGAGCCCTACAGTGAAGCACTGAAGTGTTGTCCATTCTGCCCACTCACACAGGGCTTTAAGCTAGTTCCTGGCTCTCACAGTGACAATATGGCAGAGCGTGGGCCTATGTGCTCTATGTGGCTCGCTGGTCCACCACAATACGGGCTTACCTTGGCGAGGAGTTTTAAGTGGTGCTGAGTAGCCTCAGAACAACAGCCTGCGTTCCCCAGGGTTGGGTTTCCTGTCCACCTGTAGAGACCGAGATTCTCCCCTCCTCGTCGTTTCTCCCGTAATGAAGTCGATCATGTCTGTCCTCGGTCCATATTTGATATAAGGCAATAAATAAGCGGACGCTTTGGGGGGGAATGTAAAATCCATCATTTGGTTGCCTCGGCCCGGCGCATAATTCTGCGTCTTTGACAGTCGGGAAATTACGTAGCCTAATGAATTCTGTCAGGTTCTGACGGATGTGCTCGCTCGTTCACATCACAGCTCTGGTGATGAGCAGCGAAATGGAGAGTTGAGTTTCTGGTTCGTGAGACGAGGAGTGTCTCTTCAAGTTGCCGGTGATACGATTTTGAGGTGAAGCTTTTTGTTCCCGGGACCTGTTGGTGAGGGAGCGACATGGTGTAGAACAGACACGCGGGGGGGGGGGGGGGGTGTCCTGTAGGAAAGGAAGTCATATTAGTTAGCCTACTTTTCTAACCACTGAACGCATTGATGCTGAGTATGACAGTGACACTGTAGTTATCCTCCATGTTTTAGAAATGCTCCGTAGATGATCGAAGGAGAGGAGAAACGTTTCCCTTCGTGTGATAACCCTTCTGCGAACCCAAAAAGCTGCTCTCTCAGCATCCTGGGGGGAAACCTCTTAACGTCCTTCAAACACCAGCCCTCAACATCGCCATCCTGGCTGAAATGACATCATGTCCTGGCTGTGACAGACACACTGTTCCGAGTGTAAAACAGACCAGAATACCATGTTAGCTTCTCCTCATAGGAAACCGCTATGTGAGCCAAGGTTAAGTAAGCATATTGTTCACCCCAGCAGCATTGACGACACAAGGATTTTTGGTTATCATTACAACGTGGAAGGTTAGTTTGAAATGCAAGTGTCACAAGGTTTTGAACAGAGAGGAGCTTTGAACTGAGGGGTGTTTTGGTCGATAGCCAGCCCTGGTCATGGAGGAAAAGTGGATGCCAGCTTGTGTAGAACGACAGGCACTTGTCTGGCACTCTTACATCTGAGGTGGACGTCTGAAAGATGGGGTCTCAAGGTAATAACAAGGACCGGACCTTCTAGATGGATGCTTGTGTTCTTGCCCTAGTTTACATTTTGTTTTGTTTGTTTGTTTTACTTTTCACCACTCAGTAAGGGCTGGGGCCAACGCTGATTACAAGGTAGCTAGTTCTCAGGGGTGTGTGTGTAAAGTGTCACACCATGTTGGACTACTTGCCATCTATACTTTGTCTTTGTTTTGACCATTCTGGTTTATATGCTCATGAAAGGACGAGTGGACAAGAGGGAAAATTCCGAGAAGCACAGAAGACACACTGTTGATTCAAAAAGTTGTAAAGTGGAAAGGACAACAGAAGTCAGGCGACAGGAAGGAAGGGAGACTGAGGAGGACAGACAGAGAGAGAGAGAGAGAGGGGGGGGGGAGAGAGAGAGAGAGAGGCGAGAGAAGGTGGTGATACAAAAGAAGAGTAATGGGAAGAAACGGTATGAAAGTGAGAGAGACAGACAGAGGGGGAGGGAGGGAGGGAGTAGGGAAGAGAAAGGGTGAAAGGCTCCTTAAGGCCAGGAGATGAGACGCTTGGCCGTGCAGGGTTCCTCTGGCCAGGTGTGAGTCTCGCACACGCTCTGTGATGTGGACTTCAAAGCGTCACGGCTCCAGAGAGGTAGGAGAAACATGTGTGTGAGAGGGAGGGAGAGAGAGGAAGATGGGGAAGGAAGGAAGAAAGAAAGAAAGCAAACGGAGAGGAGAAGAGAGGCAGGCGAGGGAGGAGGCAGCAGGAGATGTCATCATCTGGTTATGTGTGTACCTCGCAGGCCTAATTATTTTGCGTCTTCTCCGGCAGGGCACCTCAGTCCTGCTGTTCTCCCGGACCAGACTGTACTAGCACCACAGCTCTACCCTGACTAGACTGTGTGCTAGCACCACAGCTCTGCCCTGACTAGACTGTGTGCTAGCACCACAGCTCTCCCTGACCAGACTGTACTAGCACCACAGCTCTCCCTGACCAGACTGTACTAGCACCACAGCTCTCCCTGACCAGACTGTACTAGCACCACAGCTCTCCCTGACCAGACTGTACTAGCACCACAGCTCTCCCTGACCAGACTGTACTAGCACCACAGCTCTCCCTGACCAGACTGTGTGCTAGCACCACAGCTCTCCCTGACCAGACTGTGTGCTAGCACCACAGCTCTCCCTGACCAGACTGTGTGCTAGCACCACAGCTCTCCCTGACCAGACTGTGTGCTAGCACCACAGATCTGCCATGTCAGCACGTTTCTGCCATGTCCCACATCTACCTCATTGAAGGACGCTGAGTTGTCATCACAGATTATGTGTACATGTTTGTGTGTTGGTGTTTCTGTTTGCACGTGTGTGTGTGTGTGCGCGGTTGTGCGTGCGCGTGCATTGGTTTATAGGGGCAGTGAGGCTCTCCTTTGGCCTACATTACAGCAACAGCTGGCAGTGGGACATAAGCATCTTTGCTACAAATCTGTTTGTACATCAGAAATACATATCCTGCAGTAGCTTGCCCCAGTTGAAAAGAACAAGTAAAGGGACGGGCCTTTAAATGAGATTGTAATAGCCTCCATCTGCTCCAAGACTTATTTTAATAATATAATCTGAAAAAGCAGCCCCCATCTGTGGGCAGAGTGGCACTTTTCAACGATCCAAAAAGAGGACAAGTACATGAAAGTTAACAGTGGTTTGCCTGTCAATCTTATTCCCACCAGAACAGATCACACCGGCTGATGACAACACTGCGCTTTGAGTTCTGTCTCTTTGTTTGTGTGTGTGTGTGTGTGTGTGTGTGTGGCAGGCAGTGAGACGAAGGAGCATTAACAGTGACAATCTCAAGGGAGGCGTTTTACTTTTGGGGCTAAAAATAAGAAATGTGTACTGTCATTGGAGACTCTGCAATAAAGAAAATAGGCTGTGTGTGTGTGGGAGAGGGGGGACAAGTACAATATGAAGATCAACTCCGTGGTGAGTGTGGTGGCTGGTTCATTGTTCCCAGTCCCTCTGTGTCAGTAGGAACACACCCAGTCTTCCCCAGTGGGTTTGGGAGCAGACTATCCCCCTGGAGCCCCTCCTGGTCCTTCCTCTGGGGGTAATAAACTGCAGGCTGATTGGAGGTGTCATATTCCACCAGGTGGAGGAGACCCTGGGGCCACTGATGACTGTTGATCTGTCTAGCGCTCTCTTTCTCACTCACACACACACACACACACACACGCACCTACTTTTGCTATACGTCTGCTAATGACAGAAACTGACCTTAACTGCACTCTTATTACCACACCCAACGACAGAGCACCTCCCTCAAGTCTACTCAGAAATCACATTTGGGAACTCTGTCGGGCCCCCCGCGGGTGAATAGTTGTGTTTACATCATGACGTAGGCTGCAGCCTGCAGTGGATCGCCAGTAGGGATCATATCCCCTGGCCTGCACTACACCACTGCTAGCACTCGACAAGCCAGTCCAATCAGAGATGGTGATTTGCCAGGAAAACAGCACGGTCTGAAGCCTAGCCTCCAAAGTTGTTGTGTAATCCTGATAAAGCACAGAGCTGCATCCCTCTGCCTGTCTGCCCCCCGTGTAAAGCTCCCGTCCCCCCCCCCGCCGCCCCGTCCCAGAAGCCCAGATGTGGTGGTGGTGGTGATGTGAGTCTGTGTGGGACACGTGTCCACGCGCGCGCTAAAAGCAGCCTCCGCCTCCCGCCCTGTGACGCTCCATCCTGGAGCCTCATGAATAAATCAGCTTAGAGCTGTGGAGGAGGAGGCCATGTGGGGACAGGCTCACAGCTGACCTGCCCGGAGAGGAGGGGAGGACAGGGGGAGGGGTGGAGGAGGGGGAGAGGAGAGATGAGTGGAGAGAAGAAATGTGGGGACAGGGAAGGGAAGGGCAAAGACGAGCGGGGGAAAGAAGGGAGAGGTAGGGGAAGAGAGGGGGGCGGTGGCGTGTGGTGATGTCAAGCTTGGGCGATGGGGCGCAAGCTCATCTAGCTGGAGCTCGGTCTTCACGGGTCGCAGTGGATGAGCAGGTGATGGCTAATGTAACAGCTCTGGTCATCCTCAGCCATGTCCAGTCGAGTTCGGCTGAATCTATTCCAATGTAGTGTGTGTGTTTCCCCCCCCCCCCCCCCCCCCCCCCTGCAAAACCTGCTTGCTTTTCTCCTATGTCATCATATCTCTCTCCTTGCCTCTCACCCCTCGAATCTTTCCCTATTCCCCCCCCCCCTCCTTTCTCTTTCTCTGTTTCTCCTCATTAGGTGAGCAGACCTGCAGCGTGTTAAAGTGTCAAAAGCTGAATGTGCTTACTGACAGCTTTAGCACGCTAATCTATCTACCGAGGACTTATTATGTAACACACACAAACGTATACACCTGAGAGAGTACGTGTGTGTGTGTGTGAGAACGAGAAAGCGACACGCCATAAAGTCTTCTCCAAGGCCGCCGTGTCGGCGGTAGCGCCCAGTGCCCAGCCTCCCATTATAACCAGCGGACATGCGCTTTTATCAGATATTGATATGTAATAAAGTTCTGCACTGCCCCCTGCACCCCCTTCCCCTCCACCTCCAAGGTCCCCTCCTGCTGACCCTCATGTCCCGCAGCAAATCACCCCCCCCCCCCCCCCCCTTGCTCCCGCCCCCCGGCATCAGGTCCTAGCGCAGCGCTTTTCTCTAATTGAGTTCCCCCTCTGATTGAATGTCCCATCAGACACTGACACAGAAGGGGGGAGAGAGAGAGGAAGAGAGACGAGAGTGTCGTTGTTTTTCCCTCTCCTTTTTTTCTCTCTGTTGCACTTGTTTAGAACATGTTTAGAGCCTGTGTGCAATTCACCAGTGGGAAAGCTACTTCTATGCATAGAAAATGTTAGTCTCACACCCTCTTCCAAATTAAACCACTTTCATATCCTATTCCGCAGATTTCATTAACTTATTCATTAGATTTCCGGTTTCATGAATAAATGAATATGGAACTTATAAAGGTGGTCCAATACACAGTGTGTTCGCAGCCTTTTGAGAAATCCATTTGGTTACTGTTATTGTTTTATCAGTCTCTGAGGGGGGTTGTGAGGTGTCGTGTTCCCCTGTCCTCCAGTGTGTCAGTCTCTGAGGGGGGGTTGTGAGGCGTCGTGTTCCCCTGTCCTCCAGTGTGTCAGTCTCTGAGGGGGGGTTGTGAGGCGTCGTGTTCCCCTGTCCTCCAGTGTGTCAGTTTCTGAGGGGGGTTGTGAGGCGTCGTGTTCCCCTCTCCTCCAGTGTGTCAGTCTCTGACGGGGGGTTGTGAGGCGTCGTGTTCCCCTGTCCTCCAGTGTGTCAGTCTCTGAGGGGGGGTTGTGAGGCGTCGTGTTCCCCTGTCCTCCAGTGTGTCAGTCTCTGAGGGGGGTTGTGAGGCGTCGTGTTCCCCTGTCCTCCAGTGTGTCAGTCTCTGAGGGGGGGTTGTGAGGCGTCGTGTTCCCCTGTCCTCCAGTGTGTCAGTCTCTGAGGGGGGTTGTGAGGCGTCGTGTTCCCCTGTCCTCCAGTGTGTCAGTCTCTGAGGGGGGGTTGTGAGGCGTCGTGTTCTCCTGTCCTCCAGTGTGTCAGTCTCTGAGGGGGGTTGTGAGGCGTCGTGTTCCCCTGTCCTCCAGTGTGTCAGTCTCTGAGGGGGGGTTGTGAGGCGTTGTGTTCCCCTGTCCTCCAGTGTGTCAGTCTCTGAGGGGGGGTTGTGAGGCGTCGTGTTCCCCTGTCCTCCAGTGTGTCAGTCTCTGAGGGGGGGTTGTGAGGCGTCGTGTTCCCCTGTCCTCCAGTGTGTCAGTCTCTGAGGGGGGGTTGTGAGGCGTCGTGTTCCCCTGTCCTCCAGTGTGTCAGTCTCTGAGGGGGGTTGTGAGGCGTCGTGTTCCCCTGTCCTCCAGTGTGTCAGTCTCTGAGGGGGGTTGTGAGGCGTCGTGTTCTCCTGTCCTCCAGTGTGTCAGTCTCTGAGGGGGGTTGTGAGGCGTCGTGTTCCCCTGTCCTCCAGTGTGTCAGTCTCTGAGGGGGGTTGTGAGGCGTCGTGTTCCCCTGTCCTCCAGTGTGTCAGTCTCTGAGGGGGGTTGTGAGGCGTCGTGTTCCCCTGTCCTCCAGTGTGTCAGTCTCTGAGGGGGGTTGTGAGGCGTCGTGTTCCCCTGTCCTCCAGTGTGTCAGTCTCTGAGGGGGGGGTTGTGAGGCGTCGTGTTCCCCTGTCCTCCAGTGTGTCAGTCTCTGACGGGGGGGGTTGTGAGGTTGAGTGTTTGGCCAGCAGACTGTCTTCACTGTCTCAATGTGACGTCTGATCCTCTGAAACGCTGTGTCATTGTGTGCTGCTCTGCTGCCCCTCACTAATCCCCTCACACAAACACTCAAGAATTGCCTTCACCTCCGTGGAGAGACCAGGTGTGAGCGTGCTTATATGCATGTGTGTGTGTGTGTGTTTCCATGTGTCCGTGTGTGTGAGTGGTTACTTCTTTATTTCCCGCTGTTGCCTTTTAGTCTGCAAACCTTTCTTACTGTTTAAAGAAACCGATCCAGTAAATCAATCTAGTTAGCCTGAGAGGGGTCGCAGACAGTGCACTAGTACATCCCGAAATAATCAACGCTTGATGGCCGCCAGAAACATGTCACATGACGTGGAGCCTCGTGTCTCTATCTCCAGCCCTGTCAAGACGCATTACAGAGCAGGAAAGCGCTTTATGCTCACACAAACATGTCGTATGGAGAAACAGAAACGCATACCACACCCTAACTGTTCCTGTCCTACTTCCTAACAATCACAACGACCTACCACGGCGTCGCCAGCGCATTAAAACAAAGCCCTCCGGAGGGAGCGACATTGACCAACCGAAAGATCCATTCTGATCTACCTCTGCTCCGCGCCTTACAAGTCTCTCTCTCTCTCTCATATGCTGTGACACGGAAGTCCAGGACCGTGATGGAGAGGGCAGGTTGTCCCTTGTGTGTCTGGCCCGCGCTCCCCCTCCTCCGGAGCACGGCGCTTGTCTTTGTCCGGCCTCCTATCAGTCTTGACGGGGGGGACAGGACCCACAGACTTCCAGGATGGATGTCTGTGGGAGTGGGCGGCTGAACGGTGTAAATGTGGCGCACAGGACAACTTATTTTGTGCGTGCGTGCGAGAGACGGGGAGGATATAAGGCCGGAGGGATGGCTGTTATCGGAGATAACTTTCCCCCGTGTCCAGTGGAAATGGGTGGCCGTTGGAGCTTGAAGCAGGAGCATGTTTTCATGGTGAAAGCGTGTGTGTCTGTCTGCGCGTGTGTGTGTGTGCGTGCTCCTTCAGAAACCCACAGGGCAGATTTACACACAGTCTCCGTCCCCCTCCGATCTCCAGCACGCAGCAGCTCGTACCAGAGGTCGTGACCCCGCGAACAGGTGACAGGTGAACGGTCAACCCGGCTGCAGTGTGCCCGTCCAACGTGCTCTCCCTCGTGAAGGCTGCTGCTGAGCATGATTGATGGACGGGGGAGGGGGGGGGGAGGGGGCAGGGGGAATGGCTAATCTACTGCTGAACCCATAGAAGGGCTGATCTGATGGACCTGCGGGTCAGTCTAAGCTGCAGGAAAGCCTGCTGTGTTTGTTGTTCTCGGACTGAGTGTGTGTGTGCTCTCCACGTGCTTACAGTGAGAGGAGATCTGCACCAGGCTTGAGATTATACCTATGGGAATAGGCAGAGTCACGCTACAGACCTGAGAGAGTAGAGAGGGAGGGAGAGAGGGAGAGAGGGAGAGAGGGAGAGAGGGAGAGAGAGAGACCTCCCCTGGTGTGAGTTACTGCCAAAAGGTCAGAGGTGGCAGATGTGCTGCAGGTACACTGTGTGTATGTGTCTCTATGTCTTCTCCATTGACCTCAGGGGTCGTGGCTCCGCCCACAGAGCTGCTGTCACCGGCAGACCAGACTGGCTCCGCCCACAGAGCTGCTGTCACCGGCAGACCAGACAGCTGGATCTGGTCCTTCTCCACCCACCCACCCACCCCTCTCTCTCCCTCTCCGTCTCTCTCTCTCTCTCTCTCTCTCTCTCTCTCTCTCTCTCTCTCTCTCTCTCTCTCACCCCTGCAGCACACCTCTTTTGTATCCTCTTTCTGCTCTCTCTCATTCTCTGCCTGTCTGCTTTTCTCTCTCTGACTTGTGTTTTCTGCTGTGCTATTTTTCCAAACCTCCCTTATCCACTTGCTGTCTTTGTGATGAGTCAGTCAGTAACTCCCATCCACGTCCCCCTTGTTCAGGTGAAGGGCTGTTTAGCCCCCCACCCAGTTTCAAGTGATGACTTTTAATGGAGCTGTGGAAAGGGAGCTATTTTTACAAGTATAACACACGAGGTTTTTGATTGTACCAGACTGTAGTCTTGATGGGTGGGGGGGGGGGGGGGGGGGGGGGCTAATAAGAACTCATTTTAGACACAAGGATATTAGCACCTCGTTTGCGTCACGTTGGTAACAAGGCTAACCCACTTTCTGATTGATTCCCTTCCAGCCTCTAAATTTAGCCCCTCAATATGTTCTCAAATCTAGTTAACTAACTTTGCTCTTTTCCATTTATTCTGTGATGCGTGTGTGCGTGTACCAGGTGGTGCTGGTGCGTTGGAACGAACCCTTCCAGAAGCTGGCCACCTGCGACACGGACGGAGGCATCTTCGTGTGGATCCAGTACGAGGGCCGCTGGTCTGTGGAGCTGGTCAACGACCGCGGCGCCCAGGTCAGACCCAACACTGACCGTGCCTCTAAGCTGACCACAGCACTGTGGTCGACTCTTTGAGAACGAGGATGGGGAGGGGCACGGGAAGCATAGCTCAGTGGTAGAGTGTTTGACTGGCGGTCCATAGATCCCAGGTTCAAATCCCCCCTGTACGTTGCTTGGCTAAAGGATAAATGTATAAACAGACCTTGTCCCTGTAGCTGACCTTTAACCTCTTCCTCCAGGTGAGCGACTTCACCTGGTCACATGACGGCACTCAGGCTCTCATCTCGTACCGGGATGGCTTTGTCCTGGTGGGCTCGGTCAGCGGCCAGAGACACTGGTCGTCTGAGATCAACCTGGAGAGCCAGATCACCTGCGGGATCTGGACCCCCGATGACCAGCAGGTAGAGCAGCGCGGCGGCCATGTCGATCTGCGACCCGGCAGTTTCCAAGGAACCCCTATTCATTATTCCGTTGTGAGGCTGGAAACTGAGAGTACGGGGCAGCCAGCCTGCGTGGCGGACGGGAGCCATTTTGTGGCACAGCTGTTCTCCTTAAATACCTAGAACATCCCTATGTAACAAGACAGGCAGTCAGGGCATCTGAGTTCCGCCGTGTTTAACTGAACGTCACTCTGAGTGCGCTTTCACCACGACGGACTTTTTGAGACCCGTTCTCTCAGAGCGCAGAGGTCGCCCGCCCTCCAGGCTGCGTCTGTGTTATTTGAAGAGGGCGACAATCAGGGATGTCCCCGTCTCCGTGTTTGTTGGTTTTGTCGGGGTGCATTTTAGTCTGGCAGCGTGGCACGTCAGCTCAGCTCAGGTGTCATTGAGCTAGCTCTCTTGTCCGTTTGAGTTCCCACTCTTTTTCACTCTTTTTTTCTCCCCCGTCACATTTCACTCTCTTTTTCTTTCTGTTACGCTCTCCATCTTTTCCTAGCTCTTGCTTCCCGTCTTCTCCTTCCCTCTCTCTCTCTCTCTCTCTCTCTCTCTCTCTCTCCTCTCTCTCTCTCTCTCTCTCTCTCGTATTTTGTATCTCCAGTTCTGGTGCATTACTCGTAGACAGAATGTGTGGGATGGTTTTCTGACCCCTGTAGAGTAGGTTTCTTCTGGAATAGTCCTGTTCTTTTGTCTCAACCTGTGAGCCAGACGGATCAAGCTCACCTGTCCCGGGCCCTCCCCCTCCTCTCCCCCTGCAGGTGTTGTTTGGTACTGCGGACGGCCAGGTGATCGTGATGGACTGCCACGGGCGCATGCTGGCCCACATCCTGCTGCATGAGTCGGACGGCATCGTCAGCATGTCCTGGAACTACCCCAACTTCCTGGTGGAGGACAGCAGCGAGAGCGACACCGACTCGGACGATTATTTCCCACCGCAAGGTACACACACACACACACGGTGCGGTCCCTGTCCCAACTGCCTCCAATGACTAAGGCCCCCCGGCAAGGTGATTCTCCCCCCTTCCATCCTCTGTATGTCCACCCCCCATGCCCCCTTCTCCCTAGATAGTATAGGCTATTAATACCTGCCCCCCCCCACACACACAGTTTTAATCTGTGTTAGATGGAGGTTACAGTAGGAGATGGTATGTTCTGGAAACGGAACACCAGAGAACAGCTGCTTCCATTCCACGGATGGAGATGAAGCCAGATGTGTGGCCATCTGTCCTCTCCTCCTCCGTTTCCCCTCTCTCTCTCTCTCTCTCTCTCTCTCTCTCTCTCTCTCTCTCTCTCTCTCTCTCTCTCTCTCTCTCTCGCTCTCTCTATCTCTCTCGCTCATCTCTGTCTCCCTCTCCGCTCTTTTCCTCTGGTGACCTGTTTTGAGAAGAGTAAAGAGAGTGTGTCTGTGGCCAATAGTGTTTCTCCTGAAGGTCTCAACTGAAAGTTATTTTAATGTTACCCCGCTATTTAAGTCCACTGCGTGCTGTACATTCAGACTGCGTTCGAAAAATAGAAATCTTCGCATTTCTACCTTTCATGTGCCACGTAAAAGCATTCGCTCTCCTCCCCCCCCCATACATATGCTAAAAGACGCTGAGTTCCTCACGTACTTGTGACTGGCGACGCTCTCTTGACAGGCTAGCGTGATAACTCCTGACTCAACCACAGATAATGGAGGGAGGGGGCCACTGAGGACTGAACACATGCACACTGAGATGGGGCCTCCGATGGCCACTGAAATCTAAAGAGTGTGTAAAAAACGGACGGAGAAGCGTGGAAAAGGGGGGTAGGTGATTGGGGGAAATAGCGCAGCGCAGGAGGAGAGGACGTTGTCGGGCGGACGTGTGTGACATTGGTCCGACTTTGCCACAGGAAGTCCTGATTGCTGACTTGCTGCAGGGGGACGGTGGTTGGGGCTGGGCGGGGCTGTCGTCGTAACAACAGCAGCTGTCACACAGGCTGAGGCACACGTCACCGGACCCCTGGGTCTGCGACACACGCTAATGCACACACACACACACACACACACACTAATGCACACACACGCACACACAAACACTGTTACCGATGCGATCATGATGATTGCCAGCTAGGTCTTTATCTACGGAAACTTGAGCAATAAAACACATGCTTATAAACACCACCTGGTTTCCTTGATGTCCAGGTGGTTGACAGTTGGCTGCTATTACTGGAAACAAACAGGACGCATGGGAACGGTCTCCACCATGGATGATACGTACCTTCTTCAACATGGGTACATTCTCCAGCCACATGGTTGACGGGCCCTAAATAATAAACCACTGTCCTGAATGGCGTTAAGACCTGGCCTTTATTCTAACTCCCTTCACGCCAACCCACATCGTGCCCCTCGGAAATGACCAGGAAGAAAACACGCCTCGCCCTCTGTTCCGCTCCCCATCCCAGCGGGATGTTTGATTCCAAAGTAATTTGATGCCCCAGTTAACTCCAACACACACAGCTGCTGGCGAGGCTCGCTAATGGCTCTATTCCACCCCTCAGTGTCCGGGTAGAACACGCCTTCCTGCAGGCTCGCGGGGCATGCGGCTTGGGGAACAGCGGTCGGCCCACCTCAGTGGTTTCCCAGTCAGTGGGGGAGGGTTTGGTGTTTATGGGTCCTCTCTCTCTCTCTCTCTCTCTCTCTCTCTCTCTCTCTCTCTCTCTCTCTCTCTCTCTCTCTCTCTCTCTCTCTCTCTCTCTCTCTCTCTCTCTGCCTTTCGTTTATTTCTCCTTCTGTTGCTACGGTTGCGCAGCCGTGTTGTAAAGATCCAAAGTGCTTGCCTTTGCTGGAACACTGATGATGCCCTAATTCACTAATTAAACGAGTCGATAGTAATTGATTGGCCCCTGGAAAATGATCTCCGTAGCTATCTCTCTCGCTTTCCTTCTCTCACTCCTCTCTCTCTCTTTCTCCCCCCCATCTCTCTCTCCTCTCTCTCTCTCTCCCACTTGCTTTCTCTCTCTTTCTATCCCTCTCTCTCTTTTGCTCTCTCCACCTCCATGGCCATAGGGCTAGTCGGGAGATGTCCAGACTCTCTACCATTCTGTCTGGCTGCCAAGACTCCACCAACATAAATGATGATGTTAGAATGCACTACATGCAACGCAACACTTCAGAACACAGCACAGCAAACATTCTCATTCTCATGTGGGATTGAGTGCAAGGGACTCTCTTTTTGGGGGGGGGGGGGCGGGGGGGGGGGGGGGGGGGGGCAGTGCCAGCACTACATCTAGGTGAAGCACAACATGCTTGTGCTAATTGTCCATGGTCCCTTTCTAGGACGTCCTCAAAAAGGAGCTCAAGTTGAAATAGTGAACAGTAAAGGTGACCGTGTCTCTGTGTCGCTATTAATAGCAGTGGAACACCAGCGCACTTGTTTGCACCAGTAGAGGAGATGGATGGAAGCAAGGTGAAGGCTGTGTGTGTTTGTGTATTTGAAGAGAAGCACTCACCACCTACTAAAGATAAATCACTTAAACCAGCTGCCAAAGATACTGAAATGTCCTTGTCCCCCTCTCATCTCACACACACACACACACGCACGCACACACACACACACACACACAGTTACTTCCCATCTATATTTATGGCCCCCACTGGAAATGCATATTGATCCAACCTACTATCCTTTCATGTGGTCTCTATCTTATATGTGACCCATCAATTTCCTTCAAATAATCAATGTATGTGAATTTCATCAAACCACAGAAAAATGACTTTCCTGCTCAGGTTGTTACTCTCTTCTTTGTGTTGGGACTGCAGCCGTTAAGCGGTCTTAATGGATTTACGATTGACCGGGTTGCCCTGTGATTTGTAACCTGCCTTTTGTGGTGGGCTGCTTCTGTCAATTTGTAGCCGTGACGCGTCTAATGTGGTCGCCGTGGTCCATCTTGTACATGCCTTGGTGCTCGTCGTGGTTATTGTTCTAACCAATCATGTTGTTGTTGTTGTTGGTCTCAGTGCACAGCCTGAAGCCCCTGTTGACGGTCAGCTTCACTTCCGGAGACATCAGCTTGATGAACAACTATGATGACCTCTCTCCCACTCTCATCCACACCAGCCTTAAAGGTACACTAGTGTGTGTGTGTGCATGTGTGTGTGCATTCATTCTCCTTTGCCTTTTTCTCTCCCCTTCTTCTGTCTACTCGTTCTTCTCCGGCTCGTGTCACTGTGTGTGTGTGTTGTGTGTGTGTGTGTTGTGTGTGTGTGTGTGTGTGTTGTGTGTGTGTGTTCTGACCTGCCTCTTGTCTCTCCCCAGATGTGGTGGTCCAGTGGTGTTCTCAGGGCGACCTGCTGGCCGTGGCGGGGATGGAGAGAGCCGCCCCCCCACCCGACTGCACCCGGAACGCCGTCGTCAAGTTTTACAACGTCCGTGGAGAGCACATCTACACGCTGGACACGCCCACCCAGGTGAGCTGCCAGGAACGCCCACGCAGACACGCATCCGTCAGTTTGTGGTTTGTCCCGGATCACTATGAATCAGAATCAGAAAAGGGTTTCATTCGCCATGAATGTTTGCACAGACAAGGAATTTACTTTGGCAGGAAGATGCATACATTAAACATATAGGAATCTTAAAACTTAAATATGTGGTCTAACTATACTAAAGGTACAAGTCTAACTAATACTATAATAAAAAATATAAAATAAAATATAAAGTAGCCAAATAATTTACAATATAAAAAAATGGTGATGATCAGCATTATTTCTCTTCCCCCCCCCCCCCCCCCCATCTCCTCTCTTTCCCTCTGTTTCCCCCCTCCCCTCCCTCCCCCCAGCGTCCCATCACCACGCTGTGCTGGGGCCACCGGGACTCGCGCCTGTTCCTGGCGTCGGGGCCGGCGCTCTACGTGGTGCGCGTGGAGCACCGCGTGGCCGGCCTGCAGCTGCTGTGCCAGCAGGGCATCGCCACGGCGCTGAGGGAGGAGAAGGACGTGGCCAAGCTCACCATGCCCTCGCGCCTGGGCTCCTACGTCACCACCGCCTTCGCCGCCACCATCAAGGTGAAGTCGGGGTTCTCGGCCGTCGGCCGGGTGTCTCGGGTGGGGGGGGGGGCACTATTTCTGTGCCGAGCTTAGCAGCTCCAAGAGGCAGGGCTCTAGCACGCACGTTCCATGAACAGGATGTGATGTCGTTTCGGGATCCGAGGTGTCGCTTTACGCGTGAATGTTCTTACCTAGTTTGCGTCCATCTGTCACTTTGCTTTCTCTCACGTCTCTCTCTTTCTTCCTCTCCGTCTATATCTCTCTATCTCTCCATCTCCCTCTCTCCAGCCCCCCATCCCGGACCCCAACAACATGCGCGACTTCGTCAGCTACCCGACGGTGGGAAACGAGCGCCTGCACTGCACCATGAAGCGCACGGAGGACAACCCTGAGGTGGGCGGGCCCTGCTACACGCTCTACCTGGAGTACCTGGGCGGCCTGGTGCCCATCCTCAAGGGACGGCGCATCAGCAAGCTGCGGCCTGAGTTTGTCATCATGGACCCCAAAACGGACGGGAAGGCTGGTGAGTAGCGGGGGGGGAGATGGAGGAGAATCTCTCATCATCAGGGTTGATTCAGTATGTTTTTTTTCCCCCCCTCAAAGTAGAATGTCACCAAAGAATTCCCCCATACATGTTATACATACAAGACCGGCTCTTCTATAAGTCCGCCAGTTCGGACCTGTGTGTTTTCCTCTTCTAAGCCATGCACACAGCGAAGGGCCCCTCATCCTCATTAGACATCGCACAGGAGGAATCTCTTTCGGAGAACACGGCCGTGCATTAGAATTCCTCCCTGCTGTGACTGTCACAATCCAGACTGAATAGGCTTCTGCCATTCCAGGGCCCGATATGGCCGCCCCTTCAGAATGTCCTCAACATAAAGGTTGCGGTAGTGAAATGGATACCAAGCTGTCGTCTTGATTATAAGTTATAGCATTTTGTGGTGATCTTTTATCTCTATCTGTCATGTGTTAGGAGGGCATCAGGCTTGTAACCAGGTTCCCTGGAAGAATTGGATGACTGATACAGGACAGTTATCCAGTGTTGGTTGGCATTGAGAAAGTGATTGTGTTTGTCAAGTTGAGGGTTGAAAGTAAGTGTGTGTATGTGTCTGGGATGCATAGGGGCCGAGCAGGTCTGTGTTAATTAAAAGCTCCTTAATGGGGACTCTGATGGCCCCTGGGCCAGCCATAAATCAGCAATGCCCTCAGTCCCCCCCCCACACACACACCACGCGCACACACTCATACCACACACACACCCCACACAGTGATAAATGAAGCCAGCCATGAAATGCATGCAGCCCCATTCTGAATTTAAAGCCCATTAAATAAATGAGCTCGACCCAGACGAGGGTGTATTCTGCGGTTCATGGATGACATATGAATGAGAGGGACGAAGGGAGGAGAGAAAGTTACTCTGAGAGGAGAGTTTGGGAATGAATCGGTCTAAATGTTAATGACGGGAAGTTAGAAGTTCGCATAGTCTAAGTACCTGGTTGGGTGTGCACTCTACTGGCTGTGTGGACGAGGAAACATCACACGAGGAAACATCATATTCAGCACGCTTTACCTCTGGGGTTCGACCGATATGCGTTTTTCAGGACCGATGCCAATACCGATTATTTCAGATCAAGTAGACCGATAACCGATATTTTGAACCGATGTATATGTCTAGTGTAAAAATCAAAATTAAGAATAAAAAGGCATCTGACAAAGACTGTCTTTAAATTATTTTAACCATATCTTTAATTCTGAGAACTGTTAATAATAACAACATTAATATTAATAATAACAACAACATAAAAAGTCCAGGATTCTGTAAACATTTTATAAAACTTAAAGAAGTAAATTTAAACCACAACAAGCAACAAATGAACAAATAATGGAAAATAAATGTAATAGTTCCCTGAAGTTTTATAAGCTAATAAAATAGGTTACAATTAGTAGTCCCAATCCAGCAGCACCAGGTTGTGGTGCAGGAAGCAAAAAAAATAATCGGCAAATCGGTTTTGAAAATGACCGATACCGATAACCATAAAAATGCTTAATAGCGGCGCCTATAATTGGTCGACCCCTATTTATCTCCCTCAACTTTCGCTCGTTCATCTTCTTTTCTCTTTCTTTCCTCCACCTCCTCTTCTCGCTCTCTCTCCCGCTCTCCAGATGAAGTGTACGGCAACAGTCTCATCTCCTCCATGATTGACAGCTGTAACTGCTCAGACTCCAGCGACATCGAGCTGAGTGATGACTGGGTGGGCAAGAAGTCCCCCAAGATATCCCGAGGGAGCAAGTCCCCCAAGCTTCCCAGGTAGAGACTCACCCCTCTGTGTGTTCGGATCAAATACATTATAATGATTTGCTCTGAGTCTTTTAACTTTTCTTAATGCATGGTGTACTCACCACTTTGGTGTCCTTTTCCTTTATTTTTTACGCAAGATTTTTTAAGTAACAATATATTTTGAAAGCCCATGTCCTGTCATAACATGGATATTGTGCTTTCTCCAATGCTTAATTCAAGTGTCTTTGCAATAAGGAGGGAATATTGGGCTTCACTGCTTTGTTTTGATCTGATTTCACCGCATGCCTAAACCTTCTCTCTTCGTGTGTTACCTTCTCTGTAGAGACTTAGTCTGTCCCTTTACCAACAGGATTAACATCGACCCCCGCAAGTCGCCCAAGCTCTCTCGCACTACTCAGGAGATCTCCAGGTCACCACGGTTACCCATCCGCAAGCCCTCCATCGGTTCTCCTAGTCTCACCTGGAGAGAGTTCCCCCTGGATGACATCACACAGGTGGTTAGCCAAATCAGCCAGTGAATTGGATTGGTCGATATGGTTTCATAATTGATTCATAATGTGACCACTTCCTATTTCTGTGAAGAATTGGTTTCATAAAATATTTAGAATATTTTGTAAGGTATGTTTTTGTTTTGTCTTTTGCAGCATAATTACCTTGCTCAGGTCACTTCCAATATTTGGGGAACCAAGTTTAAGATTGTGGGGCTTGCCACCTTCTTGCCCACAAATCTTGGTGCAGGTAACTACCTTGCAGAATGTATTTGTATCAATGCTAGATATGCATTACACAACATAGGGCTGCACGATTATGGCCAAAATGCTAATCGCGATTATTTTGATCAATCTTGATATAATTATCACGATTATTTGTTGATTTTAACCTAAACACATTTTATTGTCACATAGGCTAATTATAACAGCTTTCACATGCATATTGTGGCACATTCCTGCTAATGTACAAATATGTGCATCAACATAAAATAGGTCCTCTTATTCACCGAAATGCAGTGCATCTCCTTAAAGAATAAATAAAACAAAAAAGAAAATGTAGCAAAACTGGCACAAAACTGGCAAAAAAAACAGGGCACTATTTTCCATTGTGTAAATTTATTCTCAGAAGCAAAAAAAAAGACACTTTAATATGGAGGGTTCTACGAACGGAATGACGCATTTTTTATATCACTCGATCACGCAAATTTGATTGTGGGAAGCCAAAATTGTGATCGTGATTAAAATTTGATTAATTGTGCAGCCCTAACACAACATATTTAAGTTTTTACTCATGGATCACAGTTACTTCAATGTCACTTTCTTCTCCAGTCATCTACAAGACCAGTCTACTGCACCTGCAGCCCAGGCAGATGACCATATACCTGCCGGAGGTGAGGAAGATCTCCATAGACTACATCAACCTGCCTGTCTTCAGCCCCAACGTCTTCAGTGAGGACGAGGATGACCTTCCTGTCACAGGGCCCTCTGGGGTCTCCGACGACAACCCGCCATGCACCGTTAACATCCCAATCGCACCCATCCACAGCCCTGCCCAGGCCATGTCCCCTACCCAGAGCATCGGCCTGGTCCAGTCCCTTCTTGCCAATCAGAATGTCCAACTGGACGTACTGTCCAATCCCACGGCCACCTCCGCCGGAGCCTCTGGTGGTGGTGGGGGGGCGGACCAGGGTCAGGACACCATCTTGACCGCCCAGTATTCAGTCCCTACCAGGTACTCAAGTCCTGGGCAGGTGATCTTTGGAGGATTGGAGATGAGCCGACTTCTAGTGGGACCCCCGCCCTCACATCACCCACAGCAACAAAGTCATCAGCAACAACAGCAGCAACATCATCAGCAGCAACTGCAGCACCAACAACAACAAATTCAGCAGCATCACCAACAGCAACTCCAACAACAACAACACCAACAACAACACCAACAACCGCACCAACAACAGCAACATCATCAGCACCAGCAACTCCAACAGCACCAACAACAACTCCAACAGCAACACCAACAGCAACTCCAACAGCAACACCAACAGCAACTCCAACAGCAACACCAACAGCAACTCCAACAGCAACACCAACAACAGCTCCAACAGCAACACCAACAACAGCTCCAACAACAACAGATGCAGCAGCAGCAATTGCAGCAGCAGCAGCAGCACATCCAACAGCAGATCCAACACATGCAGCAGCAGCAGCAGCAGATCCAACAGCAGCACCAACAGCAGCTGCAGCACCAACACCATCTCCAACAGCAGCTCCAGCAGCAGCAGATGCAACAGCAGCACCAACAGATCCAGCAGCAGCTGCAGCAGCAGATACAGCAGCAGCATCAACATCAACAGCAGCAACAGCTGCAACATCAACAGCAAATACAACAACAGCAACAGCAGCAGCAGCACCATCAGGTGCAGCAGCAACAGCAGCAGCACCATCAGATGCAGCAGCACCAGCACCAGCTCTCGACCCCTGTCCCCTCCCTGTCGGCAGGCCCGGGCTCGGGCGCCACGGTCCACCAGCTCCAGCAGGGGGCTCTGCAGATCCAGATCCCTCACCCTCCTCAGGCTGACCTGGGGCCAGAGCGGCTGGTCGCCGCGGAGCACGAGCACCTGCTGAAGATGAAGCCCACGCGCTCGGTGCCACAGCTGGCGGAAGGGGACACGGTGGTGTTCAGCGCCCCGCTGGAGCTCAGTAAGATGAACCCCCCGCCCCCGTACCCCGGGACCGTCGCCGCCGCGGTAGCTGCAGCCGCCGCCGCCTCTGCGGCCGCTGCCGCCGTGGCGTCCGCCGCCGTGGCGTCCGCTGCCGTGGCGTCCACCGCCTCCTCCGGGACACCAGGGGGCAACGGCGGCGGCACCCCACCTCCGGGGGAGCTGTGCCTGAAGAAGGGCGAGTTTTCCCTGTATCCTCCAGGCCAGCAGGCGGCGCAATACCCGACTCCCCTGGGGTACGAACGCATCACCACCTTCGATAGCAGCGGGAATGTCGAGGAGGTGTGCCGCCCTCGGACGCGCCTCGTCTGCAACCAGAACGTGTACACGCTGCAAGGCCCCGGCAGTTCAGCCACCCTCAGGGTCACATCCTCATCGTCATCCTCCTCAGGCGATGGGAAAAAGATCCAGTTGCCCTACGCCTCGGCCACCCTCAACAGACTCACCGTACCTCGTTACTCCATCCCCAGCGGAGACCCGCCCCCGTACCCCGACACAGCCAACCAGAGCAACGGCGGTGGGCGGAGCCCCGGCCAAAGGCTGGACAGCAGTCTGATCCACGCCACGCTCAGGAGGAACAGCCGAGAAGCTGCGCTTAAAGTCTCCCAGATGCTGGACCCTCAGAGAACACTGCCCCCGAAGGCCAAAGCTGGTAATGCGCTGGCAGCCTCCTACCAGCAGAGGGTGCCCACTGCCCTCTACACCTGCAGCCAGTGCAGCAGTAACGGTGGAGGAAATGGGGGTGGGAGTGCGCCGGGGAGCAGCAACGGGATAGCTGGGGGAACCATCATCAGACAGGACTTCCCTCCGGGGAACGGAGCCCTGCACAGCACGGTGATCGTCCACTCCAACAGCGCCTCTCCGCTGGCCTCCCAGTCCTCCTACAACCTGCTGAGCGCCCTGGATGGGAACGGGAGTGGAGGAGGAGGAGGGGGCAACAGAGACAGGGCCTACGTCAACTCCGCCTTCACCGAGGACGAGGCTCTAAGTCAGTCGCTGAGGCACCTGGCTCTAGGGGGCGCCGACGTGTCGGGACTGACCATGAAGCGCCCGCCGCCGTATCAGTGGGACCCGGCTGCCACAGAGGAAGTGTGGGTGCCTCAGGAACGGACCGCCACCCTGCCCTCTGCCGGGCCCCAGGGACCCCACAAACCGCCCCCGCTCATCCTCAGCCCCACCCAACACCTCGACGTGTCCAGGCTGCCCTTCGTCCTTTCCCCCAAGTCCCCCACCAGTCCCAGCGCAGCCTCCTTCCAGGCTGCAGCGGCCGCTGCAGGCTACCAGATCTCCCTCCAGTACCCTCCAGGCACCACCTTTAATGGACCCCAGCTCCAGCCCATGCCGGGCTCACCGCGCCCATGCTCCCCAAAGGAGTTGGTAGCAACAGTTCCCTTCTCCCAGCAAGATGCCACACTGGTCCTACCCCCTGGTTACCCTCCCAGCCTGGCCAACCTATCTTGCTGCCCTTTGCCACCCATGTACCCAGGAGGCAGCTCCTGCACCGGGCTCCCCGTTCCCCCCATCACCCTCCACACACCATGGGGCACCTACAACCCCTGCCCCCCCATGCCCAGCCCAGCTGTGCCCCTGCCCCCCAAATCCTCCCACATGGCGGTGGACAAGTCCCTCCTCTCGCCCCCTCCTCCTCCCCCGCCTCCCCCACCTCCACCCCCAGCGGAGCTGCAGAGTCACGGCGGCCAGCAGGAGGGTTCAGCCATGGCGGAGGCCGGGGAGGCCGGCTTCCAGGAGGTCCTCTCCCTCACGGAGAGCCCCGTGCCCCAGCGAGCCGTCGACAAGTTCAGCAAGAAGAACCGCAAGCGGCCGGACGGGCGGGCAGAGGAGGCCAACGTCCCTCCGCTGGCAGAGGGAGGCAAGTCGAAGAAGGAGGGCAGGGCTCTGGGGGACTTCAACTCTCTCATCTCCAGCCCCAGGCTGGGCGGCAGGGACAAGAAGAAGCTCAAGGGCCAGAAGGAGCAGCAGCTCAAGGCCAAGAAGCTGAGCAAGGCCTCCACCACTACCAGCGAGTTCCAGGACAGCTCCGAGAGCGAGCCCGAGCTCTTCATCAGCGGGGACGAGCTGCTCAACCAGTGCCAGAGCAGCAAGAAGGGCTGGAAGAGCAAGAGGAGCCTCCGCGCGGGCAGCGAGCTGGATGAGATCAAATGTCGCAAGGCCAATGAGAAGGAGGACCGGGGACTGGGAAGCCAGGGATTCGTCTACGTCATGGCCAATAAGCAGCCTCTGTGGAACGAGGCAACCCAGGTGTACCAGCTTGACTTTGGAGGCCGCGTCACCCAGGAGTCAGCCAAGAACTTCCAGATCGAGCTGGAGGGCAGACAGGTAAGGAGGTTCAACCTGGCTGGGTAGTTAGAATAAAGATATGTTGAACAATATTTGGAAAGGCAAGGAATAGAAAACACTGTTTACAGAGAGATCAGTAAGTCAGCATACAATCAAACTGCACAGTTGTATTTGAGGTAATCCAGATATTGTTTGAACTGAATCACCAATAGTTTTTTCGTTTGTGTCCAGGTGATGCAGTTTGGCAGGATTGACGGCAACGCCTACATCCTAGACTTCCAGTACCCATTCTCTGCTGTGCAAGCCTTTGCAGTGGCTCTGGCAAATGTCACTCAGCGCCTGAAATGAGTGGTCCCGCCCCCCTTGTCCTGAATCCTACAACTCATCTGCTGGAGCGACATGGTTATTTAAGTTGAAGTTACTGTTCTTTTTTGAAGAAGAAGAGACTGAAATCAAACCCTGGATTGCAGACGGGGAAATGAAATAGGCAGTACTGCACTGCACAATGCTGCCACCAGAGGGTGCAATAAGCTTGCAGGTGCCAAGGAGGGGCTTAATAGTCTGCCATGTCAGGGAGGCAGTGGTCTTACAGAACGCCCTCTGGGTCGAAGATCTCTGATTTCTGTAGTCGTCATGCATATAAATGCTGCTTTAGCTGAAGGAAGCTAATAGAGGTTAGCGGACACTTAACTGACAACCAAACGGTTTGAGTTCCAGATGACTCTTTAAGAGTCGTCTTCTCTGTGTGGTCATGAAAAAGAGCGGCAGTAATACTTGAAAAAACTATCTTTGGAGATTGAAGATGTCGCTATTGTCTTTTTCTCTTTCCTTCTTTCTTTCCCAGAGCGCACAGGTACTACTGGGCACTGAAATCCATTGCTGTATGAAACTTCAGTGAAAAACGTTGTTCGACTGCTTTTTGCTCTTAGGCTTGAACTTAAAGATCAAACTTTATGGATGAAGAAAAGACTTGTCTCTCTTTTCTCTTGATGCTCTCTTATTTTGTTACAATCTAAATTTATCTTGGCTGGAATTGAGGCTTCAATATATGCATTTTGTTGTTGGAGCACTGGTGCAAATTGTCTTGAGTTTCCTGTTGCTAAGTACTCTGGGAGCAAAGGGGAAAAAAGAGATGTAAGCTGAACTCCTTTGACCAAGTTTCACAAAGTTGAAATTTGAAGGAAAGAAAAAATGATGTTGCTCACACATGGATTTATTTATCAATGTATTTGTTTTCCCTCCTGTTGCATATGTCATACGTTATTCTCAATTTTATTAGTGTAATACTGGTTGTTCATATTAATATTATGATGTCATACTTAGGACCTTGTTTATGTAGATTTCAAGGTGTCAGCTTTAGTTGGGAGACAGGTTACTATTTCAATAATGTTTGATTTTTGAACAAATACAGTTAGAAGAATTAGACTCTGAGGTGTGAACAAAGGAACTGTGACCGACATCCTGTACTCTTTGATACATCTCCCATTTCTCTGTCATTGTGATATTGTGATAGGTCACAAAGAAAAGGTCATAGAGGGTCAAGGTTCAACAATCTGATCCCTGGCCTTGTTCTCAACATCATGTCCTGTTTTAATAACACTAAAATGCTTCCCTCCTCTCTTCCTCTCATGAGGGAGTCATTGATCTAGAATTGCTTTTTTGGTGACAAAGCAGTGTGACATATGTTCATGTCCTGTCATGGTCAATAAGTGACTACCCGATGGAGGAGAGCAAGGGAGGGTGCATTTGTAAAGTATTTATAAAGGGCCGTGAAATGATTTGTCACGTGCTGTCACTTCTGTGAAGTCAATCAGTGGGTAGGGGTGGTGAAAGTCCCTGCTCTTCACCCCCTACTAAATGTAATGTAAGCAAGGTACAGGAAATATTTTTGTATTTTTCACCTATGCCATTTCATACCTTTTTTTTTTTTCTTTCTTTTTTTACGTCATGTAAATATCTGCAACATATCACTGGTAAATGTTGAGTAAAACCATCTGATGGAGTTTGAGGGACAGCAGTTTACATACCTCTCCACTGTGTTCAGACGTCGAGGAAAGCGGTCGTGTGACATTGACATGCATCTACAACAGATAACCATTCGGAATCACTCATGCAATTTCAGTATTAGCTCTGGTGAAGCGTCAAACGGTTTGATATCCCTGCGGTTTAACGATCTGAAATGAAAGCATTGTTTAAATGGAGACTAATATGGGAGGTTCAGGGCGGTGCTTGAGCTGCAGCTGATGATGTAGCCTGTTGTCAGCATTATCCGTTTTAGGTTTAATTACCTACATAATGAACTACACCAGCGTTACATTGCAAATGTATATTTGAGAAGGATCAGAATAGGGTAGCTTGGCCTAATTTGATGAAAAGTGTAGGCCCACCCCAGAAGTGTGTGCCAAAACATTAGCTCGATTGTAAGAAACATGATAATGATATAAAGGGGAGGAGAGGTTTAAGTGTACATGTGTTTTGAGCTTGCGAACAAGAGAGGGAGAGAGATCACTCCGGACCAGACATGCATCTTGACAACAATTAGATTTTTTTTCTTTGATTTTATACGCTTTTTTTTCTTCTTCTAAGATGCATGGCAGTTGGCACTCTTATTCAAAAGCGAAACTTTTGAATAAGAGATGGGAAGAATTTTGCTCGAATCAGTGACCCATTTGTATTGTGTTAGTCTAGTTGTGCAATATTTTCGAAGGAAATATTTTTCCGGCTTCTTTTATTTTTAATAACAATTTTCCCCAAAGTTATGTGGAGATTAACTGTAATCACCATCCCTTTTGCTTGTCTGTACATTTAATTTATATGAGATTATTTCCTGAACTAAAGGCTGTACATAACTTGACTTTTGCTGAACATTTATTTGTGTTGCTATGGGTTTGTTACTGACAGCTCATTTGTGGGGTTTGGTAGGTGATTTGATTTTGACCAGACAAACTTTCTGTGTCATTGAGTTTGCATTGGATGGAAAAGAGTAAGTGCCCAGTTATTGAGTGTAGTTGGTATTGTAGTCGTTTAGGATGTAGCTGTCAAGTTAAAGTGTGTCTGTGTTCAATTGTGAGGTCAATGGATCCCATCAGTGTTATCTATTATCTTCAGTCAGTGCGTGCATTTCCACCAATCCCCCTTCAGAAAGCAAATGCATTTTTTACTGTTATGATGATCCTTTTGTTTGTTATCATAATGCAATGAAAATCTACAAGATCAATGCTGACATGTTCATTTCTCTTTATTATGTGTTATTTTGTCACAAATCACAGTCCACCTGGGTGCACATAAATCACTGAATACATGCTGCCTGGTTGTTGGTTGTGAGGCTTGTTCATTAAATGATTTTGATGAGGTGACCTATTATAGACATTGTAGGATTTGGCTTTTCTTTTGAGAAGAAATGTGCTTCGTACATGTAGACGTAGACAAATCTAGGAAAAAAAATAAAATACATTGAAAAAAAGAGTCTGATTTGGTGACTGAATGTTTATAGTGAACGGTAGTAAGGCATGCCATGTAAATTATTTTACAATTGTATATGTCACGCATCTTTTGAATAAAATGTCATTGTTTCAGAGAACTTATCTTGTCAATGATGTGAGTTAATAACACGATCATCAGATAATAATGAAACACAGAAACATTACACATTACACTTCAGTAATCAGGCAATAAAACCATTCTAAAAAATATTTACTACATTCAATATTATTGGTTTGAACACATCTGCCTTACTGCAGTGAACTGTCTTGCATCACGAACGTTGTTCACTTGTCTCTATCCTTGGTGCTGATTTTTATCCACGTGACCCATACCCCTGTATTTGTATGTGCGCTTCTGCCCCCTCTTCGTTTTTAGTGGGTTTTTTCTTTGGACCTCCACAAACAAAAAAGCTTTGACTGCACTTTCAATTAAACTAGAGAACACAAAAGAAAGACACCGGTGTTGTTTTCTAAAGGGTGCGGATTATTTCCCATCGCCATTTTCAGGCACCAGACACCGGCAGGATGGACACCGACTACTCGGGTTTAGAAAACCCTCTCTATAGCGAGCTGAAATATTTCTGTAAAAAGATACAGGAAGCCTACAACGAATTAAAAGAAGACTTGACACCTTATCGAGACGATCGATTTTACAGGTTTGGCTGTTACCCTAACATGAAACCTATTTTATTGTATGTTATTCACGATGTATTAAACAACCATTTTGATGTATTAAACAACCATTATTGATTATGTAATCTGCGTGTTTAATCTAACACGCGACCAACAAATTTACAAAAATATAGGCTACATCTGCAAATGTATACATAAATTACACATTAATATGGTCTACATTTTAGACACGTAGGCGTGCATAGGCATACATTATACATAACATCCAAACACACACAAAGAATATAGGCAATTATAAACACTCAGTCAACATGGTTGTATGCAACGTCGATCCACGAACCCCCGCAGTGTTATGCATTGTAGCTGTACATGTTTATTTTAGTCATTTTGGGGGAGGGGGGAGGGAGGGGGGGAGTAAGCCACACACCAAAAGGAAACACTTTTTTGCCAATATTGCAATGATACATTGCCTTTGTCTTACATAGGTTGTGGTTGTTAGTGTGAGTTTCCACGACCAATAGAAAATGCCTTATTGGTTAAGGCCTACAGAGGGCAACAAGTGTGATGAGGCGAACCCTTTAAAACTGCATAGGTTCGTGCTCTAAAAAGCAGCCTGTCCATTTGACCTTATTAGTTATGCGAAATTGTATACGATTTTATGTACGTATTACATTTTTTACATTATTGTTTGTTTTAAATAAGACAATACTGCACTAAGATATACAATCATGCGGGAGGAACTGTCACCCACAATGTCCCTTTCCCCTACGACACCACGTGACTTTGCTTCCTACCCACACGATGACGTAGCATTCCAGTTGTCGCAGAGTCTGATGTATACGGATGTGGATTCTTTCTGTACATTTGTTATTTTATCTCGCTTTCAAGGGTGATAAAACAACGACATGGATTTGTAAGTTAGTTATTTCAAGTCTGTCTTCATCAACGATATGTTACTTTTATTCTGATATGTCCGGTTATGTGCCGAATGGTTGGGTTTCCCTGCCTGCTGCTTGCTTGTGTGTCTGTTCCATGTTCAGTCTGCACCGCTGGCTGATCT